>NW_017673952.1:0-63529 GCF_001879085.1 Nicotiana attenuata
AACAGTGCAGCAGTCAACTCTTTGTGGAAGGCCTTTTACCTACCTTGCTTACATCATTGTAAGTGAGGTCACACATGTGTTATTAACATCAAGGAAGGTAAAACAATCACTTGAACACTTAGAGATTTATACTTAAGCTCTCTCACGTGATCATCCAGCAAGTAATTCTCATGTGCATCAAGAACAAAGAACCAAACAACTACGGACCAGTTCTCACATCAAGTTATTGTATGTCCTTATTTGAGTTGTAACTTTGTAATAGTTCTTCAAGTGTATTTCCTACTTATCTTGTTTAGAAGTATTCTGTAGGAACCCTTTGTAAATCTTAAACCCTTGTGTTTGAGTCTTGGCTAGAGTTAGTCAAGTTGTAAAGTCTTTGTAATAGAGTTATTACAAAGTGGTTTTTAATAGAGTATTACAAGTTAGTAAGGGATTAAGAGGATAATTCCTAGGTTGCATAGGTTGTAATCTAAAAGTTGCTCAGTAGTGCTACAAGGGTAGGTCGTAGTCTTTAATCCCGTTGAGCTGAGAATTTTCCACGTAAAATTTCTCTTGTCATTTACTTACTGATGTGTGCGTGTGTTCTAGTGGAACCGATAAAGAACCTGGTTCATTATAGAGTTTGGTAGACCTTTAATTTCCATCAATTGGTATCCGAGCAGGTTCTTTCTATTAGGTTAACACCTAGAAAGGATCCTCATGGCTGCTCCTCCAAACTTCGAAGAAGGCCAGTCTACTTATAGACCTCCAAGGTTCAACGCTCAATATTATGGATGGTGGAAGACTAGGATGCACGACTTCATCATGGCTGAAGATTCTGAAATATGGGATGTCATATGTGACGGACCCTTTGTCCCTACCAAGAACCTTAGTGACCCAACTGTAGCCATTCCCAAGACTGGGAAGAAATTCAATGATGCTGATCGAAAGGCGGTAGAGAAGAATTTTCGTGCAAAAAAAATTCTTGTTTGTGGCATTGGTCCTGATGAATACAACAGGATATCAGCATGTCAGTCAGTGAAGGAAATTTGGGAAGCGCTTCGGACAACTCACGAAGGAACAACGCAGGTTAAGAAATCCAAGATAGACATGCTTACAACTGAATACGAGCTTATAGGATGAAAGATGATGAATCTATTCAAGATATGAATACCCGGTTCACCTCTATCATTAATGACCTTCACTCTCTTGGTGAAATTATTTCAAGAAATAAGCTTGTTAGAAAAATCCTCAGTGTGCTGCCCAGTTCTTGGGAAAGCAAAGTGAATGACATTACAGAGGCTAAGGACTTGCAGGAGCTAACCATTGATGAGCTTGTCGGCAATCTAAAAACATATGAAATGAAGAAGAAGAAGGACAGTGAAAGAAGAAAGCCCAAAAGAGAGAAGAACCCAGTACTCAAGACAGACAGCAATGGTACAAGTGATGAGGATAGTGATATGGCTTACTTAACAAGAAGATTCCAGAAGATGGTTCGCAGGAATGGAGGCATTCCAAAAAGTGGAAGTTCCAGCAAGCCAAAAAATTATGACCTCTGTCATAAATGTGGCAAGCCAGGATATTTCATCAAGGATTGCCCTCAAAAAGCAAGATCAGTACAGAAACAACTTTGACAAAGCACCAAGAGGAACCTGGTTCCTGATAAACGCTTCAATAGGAAAAATGCCGTTGATAACGTTGTAAAAAAATCTCTTGCTGCATGGGGATACTCCTCCAGTGAATCTGAAGAAGAAAATGATCATGGTGATAGTTCAATGATGGTAGTGGAAAGTGAAGCAACTGAGTATGATTCAATGTTTGCCTTGATGGCTCAGTTTGATGATGATGATGATGATGAGGTAAATTTTCTGGATGTTCAGAGAAATCTGAAATCTTATTCTCCAAAAAAAAACTCATATCATTAACAAATGTGTTAATTGATGCTTATCACAGTCTTATAAATGATAAAGATACTCTGACTGTAGAGTAAGGAGAAGCAGAACAGACCAGAGATGACCTAGTAGTTGTTGTAGTTGATCTATAAGAAACAATTGAGAACCTGAAGAAAGATAAGGATGCCTTAGATGAAAAAATTGCAAATGTAGAACAAGAAAGAGATGACCTAGTGGTTGTTGTGGTAGACATAAAAGAGACCACTGAGAGTGTAAGTAGGGAAAAAGATGTCTTAATTGAGAGAGTTGCTAGCATTGAGCATGAGAGAGATGACCTACTAGAGGTGGTAATGGATTTGAATGAAACAATTGGGGAACTTAAAATGGAGAGTAGGCCTGAAAAATCTCAAAAAGGAAAAGAAGTTGCAAACGAGGCACACATTAAGCTTTAAAGTGAGTTAAATTCAGTGAAGTATAGTCTGTCTGCTGAGCTTGAGAAAAATAAACAACTTTAGGAAGAACTAGGTAGAGTGAAGAGAGATCTTGAAAAATCACTCAAGTGGACCCGGTCCTCTGATGCTATCACTGCCATGTACACCGGCAATGGGGGGAAACAGATAGGGGATTGGGTTTCAAAGGGAAAAGATTCCCTACAACCCTCATAGAAAGTACGTTTCTCTACCTGACAATTGGCTTTGCACTCATTGCGGTAACAATGGGCACCTTAAAGAAAATTGTAAGACCAGATTTCAGTCACAAGAGAACAACAAATCTTTTGCTGAAAAAGTAACTACTGGTAGAAAACCTGGTCCATCATATAAATAACGCATGATGCCTGCATGGATCGAAAGATCTCTTATTCACCCCTTTACTCATTAAAAGGGACCCAAATTAGTTTGGGTTCCTAAAACTAACTTCTGATTTTCTTGTGCAGGGAATAGTGAAAGGAAGAAGCCTACAATGGTACATGGATAGTGGCTGCTCAAAGCATATGGCTGGAAGTACAAATGATTTCATTTCACTTAACGCCCTGCAAGGAGGGAGTGTATCCTTTGGAAATGGCAAGAAAGGACACATTCTGAGAGTCGAAAGGATTGGGAAGTCTCTCTCTCACTCAATCGAAAATTTGTACTACGTGAACGGGTTGAAGTACAGCTTGCTAAGCGTTTACCAAATCTGTGACAAGGAAAAAAAGGTGGTATTTGTGTCAAAAATCCGTACAGTCACAAACCTTGTGACTGCTGAGGTGTTGCTTGTGGAAAAAAGACACAAGAATATCTATGTAGCTGATTTTATGTCTCTGAAGAATGGTGATCTAAGCTGTCTAAGTGATGTTGATGATGATGCTGAATTATGGAATCGGAGGTTGGGTCATGCAAGTTTCACATTGCTGAACAAGTTAGTCAGGAAGGACCTGGTTCGTGGTCTTCCCAAGTCAAGCTTTAAGGATTACAAAGTATGTGATGCATGTGTAAATGGTAAGCAAGTCAGATCCTCATTCAAGCCCAAAAAGGAAGTCAGCACCTCAAGGCCACATGATCTCCTTCACATGGATCTATGTGGACCTATGAGGGTGCCAAGCAGAGGAGGAAAGAAGTACATCTTTGTGATAGTTGATGACTATTCCAGATTCACCTATACTTTGTTCGTCAGGTCAAAGGATGGAACCTTTGAAGTGTGTTGCTTTTGTCAAGAAGATCCAAGTGAAGATGGGTACTAAAGTAGCTTGCATTAGGTCTGATCATGGGATAGAGTTTGACAATGTCAAATTTGATCTGCACTAAAAATGGCATCACTACAATATCTTAGCTCCAAGAACACCTCAACAAAATAATGTTGTGGAGAGGAATAATAGAACTCTTGAAGACATGGCAAGAACAATGCTAATTGACAGTGGGATCGCAAAGTACTTCTGGGCAGAAGCTGTCAATACTGCTTGCTATTTGGTGAACAGGTGCATGATCAGGTCCCTTCTGAACAAAATGCCATATGAACTACTGAATGGAAGAAAGCCCAAACTGACACATCTAAGGACTTTTGGGTGTAAATGCTTTATTCACAACAATGGAAAGGAAGCTCTTGGAAAATTCGATGCCAAAAGTGATGAAGGAATTTTTTTGGGATACTCATCTCAAAGTAAAGCTTACAAAGTGTACAACTAAAGGACTCAATGTGTTGAGGAAAGTATACATGTGATCTTTGATGACGCTCACCTCTCCTGTGAGAAGAACAGACCTGTTGACCAAGATGGAGAGCCCTTATCTGTTCCACGTGAAGTAATTGACATGGCAAATGGAAAGGCTGACATGATGAGCCATGTCAAGAAATCCAGTGAAGATGATGCAAATACATCTCCATCCATTGGAGAGGAACCTGGTCCCCCAATTACAACCACTGAAGCTGAAAATAGAGTTGTTGATGTAGTCCACGATACTCTACTTGCTGAAGTAAGAAGCACCCAAGAACCTCAATCAAACATACCTGGTTCCTCTACCAATGAGATTCAGATACCAAATTGGAAGCACAAAAGCTCGCATCCTCTTGACTCAGGAGTTCAAACTAGATCAAAAGCAATAAACTCACTTGCCTTCTAGCCTTTCTTTCCCAAATAGAGACCAAAAATATCAAAGAAGCGTTGAAAGATGCAGATTGGATCACATCCATGCAAGAGGAGCTGCATCAATTTGAAAGGAACAAGGTATGGCACATGGTTCCTCGACGTGCAGATCGAACTATCATAAGAACCAGGTGGGTATTCAGGAACAAACTTGATGATCATGGAAATACAACGAGAAACAAGGCAAGTCTTGTAGTTCAAGGCTACAATAAGGAAGAAGGGATCGATTATGATGAAACATTTGCTCCAGTAGCTCGAATGGAAGTCATTAGAATTCTAATTGCCTTTAAATCTCATATGGAGTTCACACTGTTCCAAATAGATGTCAAAAGTGCATTTCTGAATGACTATCTGAAAGAAGAAGTCTATGTCAAGCAGCCTCCTGGTTTTGAGTGTCACAAGCATCTTGAGCATGTGTTCAAACTGGACAAGGAATTGTACGGGTTAAAACAGGCTCCTAGGGCTTGGTATGAAAGGTTGTCAAAATTCCTTCTAGAAAATGGCTTTACAAGAGGGAAAATTGACAACACTCTTTTTCTGAAGAAACATGGGAGTAACCAGCTCATTGTGTAGGTGTATGTTTATGATATCATCTTTGGAGCCACATCTTACTCTCTTTGTGAATAATTTGCAAAACTCATGGGGAGTGATTTCGAGATGAGTATTATGGGAGAACTGAATTTCTTCCTAGGATTTCAAGTGAAGCAATATCATAAGGGAACATTGATAAGTCAGCAGAAGTACATCAAGGAGCTGCTGAAAATGTTTGATATTGAGGCATCAAAAGTCATCGACACTCCCATTGCCACAACCACCCGTCTAGACATGGATGAACCTAATTCCCCTGTAAATCAGAACATGTATAGAGGGATCATAGGGTCACTCCTGTATCTCACTGCAAGCACACCAGATATTGTCTTCAGCGTGGGTCTCTGTGCAAGGTTTCAATCAAATCCTAAGGAATCTCATCTGAAAGCTGCCAAGAGAATACTGAGATATCTCAAAGGAACGCAGGACCTAGTCCTCTATTATCCCTCAGGTGACAGCTTTGATCTTATTGTGTATGATGATGCTAATTATGCAGGATATCTTGTGGACAGGAAAATCACGTCTGGAATGGCACATTTCCTGGGCTTTTGCTTAATCTCATGGGGTACAAGGAAGCAGAAATCAATGGCACTCTCAACTGCAGAAGCTAAATATGTAGCAGCTGCCTCTTGCTGTGCTCAACTTCTCTAGATCAAGCAACAATTAGAAAACTTTGGAGTGTTCTCAGACTGTGTGCCTCTCTTATGTGATAATACAAATGCACTCAACATGGCAAAAAATCCAGTTCAACATAAGAGGACCAAGCACATTGATGTATGTCATCACTTCCTCAGAGACAATGTTGAAAAAGGGCTTATATGCATGAAATTCTGCAGCACTGAAGATGAAATTGCAGATATATTTACCAAAGCCCTGAGTAGAGAACACTGAAGATGAAATTGCCAATAATAGGCACGACGAAGTAACGCCATGGTGCGTTCTTCACCGGGATGGCCGGCCCACAGAGTATCATGACATTCCGCTAGAAGAGTCCTCCGCAAATCTCCTCCTTTAGGAACATAAAGTCGGTTCCTTTTTACTTTCAGAAAACCATCTTCCATGTAGAACTGGCGAGTCTTGCCCTGTCCTACCAAATCAACCAAATACTGAGCAGCAGGATCCTTGATGAGTAGATCCCGTATTTGGTCCTTGATGGATGTGGCTACTTCGCTCCCCCTTAGGGTGGCGAGTAGGCACACCGATGCTAGATCAGCTCTCCGACTGAGCGCATCAGCAACATGATTGGTCTTTCCACTGCGATACTCCAAGTTGAAGTGGAATTCAGCTAGGAGTTCCTGCCACCTGGCCTGTCGACCGTTCAGCTTCGGCTAGGTCATTAAATGGCTAACAGCTGTGTTGTCTGTCTTGACCACGAACGGGGTTCCCAGCAGATAGTGCCTCCAGAGGCGCAAGCAGTGGACGACAGCCAATAATTCTTTCTCATGGGCGGCATAGCGCCGCTCTGCATCCTTCAGCTTCCGACTCTCGTACGCTACAGGGTGCCCTTCTTGTAGCAGGACTCCGCCGAGTGCATAGTCAGAAGCATCTGTTTGTACCTCGAACGGCTTGGCCAAATCAGGAAGGGCCAAGACGGGACTACTAGACATAGCCGCTTTTAATGCGTTGAAGGCCTCTGCTCTCCTTGGTCCCCAATCCCAAGGTGTGACCTTTTTGAGGAGTTCTGTCAATGGCACTGCGATAAGTGAGTAGTTCTTCACAAACCGCCGGTAGAAGTTGCATAGGCCAAGGAACGCCCTCAAGGCGTGGACATCCTTAGGTGTCGGCCAATCTGTGATGGCCTGGATTTTCTGTTGGTCCATCTTGATGCGTCCTTCCTCGATGACATGTCCGAGGAAATCAATTTGCTTCTGAGCAAAGGAGCACTTGGATAACTTTGCATATAGTTCATGTTCCCGCAACCGAGCTAGGACCTTCCGCAAGTGTACTAGGTGTTCTTCCAATGTCTGGCTATATACCACAATGTCATCTAAGTAGACCACCACAAATTCGTCGATGTACTCTCGGAAGACTTGGTTCATGAGAGTGCAAAACGTAGCAGGGGCGTTGGTCAAGCCGAATGGCATGACCAGGAAGTCGTACGACCCATATCTTGTCACACAAGTCGTCTTGTGTTCATCACCCTCTGCAATCCGAACTTGCCAATAACCTGTCTTCAGATCTATCTTGGTGAACACCGTAGCACCACCCAGTCTATCAAACAAGTCCGCCATTAGGGGAATAGGGTACTTGTTCTTCACGGTGATTTTGTTTAGAGCTCGATAATCCACACAGAGTCGCAGGCTGCCATCATGTTTCTTTTGGAATGAAACAGGGGACCCATATGGGGACTTGGAGGGTACAATGATCCCTGTATCTAGCATTTCCGTCAATTGTCTCCGAAGCTCGGTGAGTTCGGGTTGTGACATTCTGTAAGGAGCCCGGGCAGGTGGCTTCGCGCCCGGCACCAACTCAATTTCATGGTCCACAGTGCGCCTAGGCGGGAGCCGCTTTGGCATGTCTTGTGGCATGACATCTTCAAACTCCAGTAGTAACTCCTTCACGGGTTCAGGAATGGGACCCGAGGAGCGTTCTATATCTTCAATGCAGAGGGTTGCCACGAACGTAGGTTCATTCCTTTTGACCCCCTTCTTCAACTGCAAGGCCGAGATGTTCTCAACGGCCATCTTCATGGGCAGGCACGGGATAATGCAGGGCTTGGCCCTATTGGTACCCATCATCAGTAGCATGTCTGCAAATGGTACAGGCATGGTGTTGGTTTGCCTTAGGAATTCCAGCCCAACAATCAACTCGAAGTCATCTATGATCACCACTCGCAGGTTGAATTTTCCTTCGTAAGGCCCAAGCTTCACCGGTACTTCTTTGGCTATTCCACCCACTGGCTGGGGAGGTGAGTTGATAGCCTTGACGCTACCTTTACCTTTCCCTACAACTAGTCCAAGGCGCTCCACCTGAGTCGAGGCTAAGTAGTTGTGGGTAGCACCCGTGTCTATCATAGCCCGAATGGGCTTGCCATTCACCTTCATCTCGACGAACATTAAGGTCCTCTCTTGTTTAAGAGGAGTCTCTTCATTCGCCTTCTTTTTCCCTTTCCTGGAGACGGGACATGAGTCCTTCTTCTTACGAATACCAGCACTGGTCTCCGCTAGTGCCTCAGAAATGGAACCCACAATTGCATTGAAGGCACCTACTGGTTCAGTCTGGTCCGCATCGTCTGAGTCGTCATCAGTCCCATCATCAATAGCCTGATGGGCATTCATCTGTGCATGTGGGCACTCATTGTTCCAATGTGGACCGCCGCAATGACGGCATCCTGAAGGAGGCTTTCTCGCCCGATCATTGTTGTTTGACGCAGCACTGTTGCTGCCGGAGGAAGGAGCTCTAGATTTGTTTGAGTTCCGATCTCCCCCATTTTTGCTAGGACCACCACTGCTGGGCTGGCCCCCTTTGAACCCTGCTCGGGCAGGCGGCTGAGGCCTGTCCCTTCGAGCTTCCATTTGATAGTCCCCAAGGCATTCAGCTGCTTGGATTGCCTTGGGAAGGGAATCTACCCTTTGTCTCTGTAGCTCCACGCGGGCATAAGGTTTCAACCCTTCCATGAAGGTGAAGAGTTTGTCCTTATCCCCCATGTCGCGTATGCTGAGCATGAGTGGGGGGAATTCTCGCACGTAGTCCCGCACTGATTTTGTCTGGCGGAGCTCCCGTAGTTTTCTCCTTGCATTATATTCAACATTCTCGGGGAAGAACTGCAGGCGTATAGCTGCCTTCAGTTCGGCCCATGTATCGAGAGCATCTTCACCGGCCTTGATGGCTTCGTACTTCACACGCCACCAGAGTTTAGCATCACCCTGAAGATACATAGCAGCAGTTGCTACCTTCTTAGCTTCCTCCAGATCCCCAACAGCATCGAAATACTGTTCGACGTCAAAGATGAAGTTTTCCACTTCCTTGGCATTCCTAGCTCTACTGTATGGCTTTGGCTTAGGAATTTTCAGCTTCTTTATCGCGGAAGCGGAGTTCACAGCACCTCCGATTTGGTTTTCACCTCTTCGGAGTAGGCCCTGTAAAGCAGCGTTGACAACATTGAGTTGGTCTGTCAATTTGTCAATGGTTTGTTGCATGGCAGTCACCTTTTCTGCCTCTTGTGCCCTGTGGGCTAAATCCTCGGTGCGCTCCTGTTGGAGCCCCTCGAATTCCTCAAAGATTTCGGCTGCCTCTGTGGCTACCGTCTGCCGGTCTCCCTCGGCGTCGCGATTGATGTTTTCAACGTCAACTTCGACCTGAAGCACCCTGCGGTCCAGGTCGTCCAACCTTTGCAGTAGGCTGGTTCTTAGTTCAGGCACCGTATCCATAATAGGCCGCAATACCTCAACCGTCCCTTCGAGGGCCGCAATGCGGTCCCCATGATTCACCATGGTCAGAAATGGTGGTATGTCAATACGTTCCCTCGTCCGATGTCGAGCCTAGGCTCTGATACCAACTGTTACGCGGCGCCTTCCTAAGATTCCTTGGAAGGCGACGTAAGGCTAGGCAACTGATGTCAGTGCAGTTGCTGTCCGCCAACTGAGGTCCCCTCCGTACGCTAGACGAGATTGTTAGTGCCGTACGGGAAAACCAATGTCAAGAGCAATTGAGAGAACAGAAATGAGAATTCAGAATGAAAGAAAGCTTGATTGCATTAATGAAAGCTATTACAGAAAAGCAACGCGGTGTCGAGGGGGAGAGACACCAGTACAGAGAATTGTTTGCTTGCTAGAAAGTTTTGATTACTTGATCCCCCCTAATAGTACTTAAAAAAAATAATCCAAAGTTACAAGACTAGACTTGACTAAGCTAGAGAAACATAATGGAAGTACATGAAATAAAACTACTCTATATTTACAATGCAAATGACTTAGTTTTCATAAGGCAGCAGCAGGTCCGTTGTCAGCAGCAGTGTCTTTGGCATCACGGTCTGCGCGCGCGGCGTTGTCTGCGCGCGCGGCGCTGTTGGCTTCTGCCTGCGGCTTGGCGCTCGCGAGGGATATCGGTGGGGCGACAGAGGCACCTGCGCGCTTGTCACTTGGCGCGGCCAAGACCACGGGGCCGTCCGTGGCGCTAGGCATTGGGAGGTTCGCTAGGACGCCACGGGACGCGCCCAAGAGGTCGTGGGGCATGGCTGGAAAGCCGCCCATGACAGTTATCATGATTCATAACTATAAATTCTGTTGGACGTACACTAGAAAAGGTTAACAATGAACATCATTAGCTTGAGTACTGAAAATATTATTCATGTCGAAATTTATGAACTGAGCTCGTTTAACTTTGTATTGATTTACTCTTAGATTTGCATCATGTTCCCTTACATATGGGTCTATCTTTTTACTCAATCAAGTACGTTGAAATACTTTAATTTGTTGGTAGGTGATAGATAATTAATTAAGACACGAAAACAAGATCAGGACATGTACGCTATTCTGCTACCATATTGAATTATGTGAACAGTCTTATCTAGAAGAAATATTTTGTTAGCAAGTTACACATTATCCTACCTAATTTAGGCCAACAACAATTTAAGCTAAGGGAAGAAGATGAGAAAAGTAATACTACTAATTTTGTTTTAAAAGAATGCAACCATTCTCCCTCTATGCTTTCCATTTCTTTCCGTTCTAGATAAAACAGAAAGGATTCCGGTGTTATTTTACATAATATATATGCACATGTACAGATACACTGAACAAAAACTGATTCAAGATTGATGAGCATTGGTACTTTATGCTGTTATCATTCCTTAATATTTGATTGAGATCATGATGAATAAATTAAAGAATCATTTAAATAACAAATCTGATTCGCCAATAATAAGTTCTGTAATGAACTTTAACTTTTGAAGATAATCTCAATCTTTATCCAACTTATAAATGTCTGGCATAGATTAAAAAAGTTATGCCACTTTAAAACGACGTGCGGATATATGTATATAGTGGTCGCAGCATTGACTATTGTTATACCTCGTTAGGTAAACTTATCCTCTGCAAAACATCGATATTCTTTGTAAATTGTTCTCCAAGAATATTCTTAACCATGCGTTACCAGACTGATCATAAACGTTATTGTTCTTGAAGTTAAATCGAGCTGTATCCAGAATCGCTCCACAGATACTGTTATTTATCTGTATTGCTGTAAGTAAATAAAACAGTAATCTTTCTGAAAAATAAAACAGAAAGTTAGTAGAAACAATTCTAAAAAATAATATTCGAACTTCAAACTAATTTTTGAAACGTTGAAGGAACAAATCGAGCCCACTGAATACACAGTGTGTCCTTAAGGAAATTATTCCCCTCAAGTACCCGATGTTATGGAATATATCCTCCCAAGATAGAACGATTTAACTCACCGGAGTGTTGGAACCAAAAAAGCCGATGATCAGCGAACCACTCGATGGCAGCAAAACACACTGGAATTTTAGTGCAGAAGAAGAAGAAGATAATCAGAAAATTTCATAAGTAAATATTCTGGGATTTGAAGGTCTATTTATAGCCAACTTGGTGATGTTTCTGAAGAGGTTTGCAACCTTTCAGAATAGTCATGACTGTTGGAACAGGTATGACCCTCTGAAGAGGTTTGCAACCTTTCAGAACAGTCATGGCTGTTGGAACAGGTGTGACCCTCTGAAGAGGTTTGCAACCTTTCAGAATAGTCATGGCTGTTGGAACAGGTGTGACACTGTTTCAGAGCAGCCATGGCTGTTGGAAATTTTTTGCGGGAAATTTAAAACGAATTTAAATTAATCCGGTAAAGAAAAACGGGCTAGACCGGACCGGGTCGCGGGTCATCCCTCCATTTCTTTTCGCACCATTTTTCATTCACACATCTTTTGTTATTATTTATTAAATAACAAACCCAATAATCCCCCACATGAATGGGGAATGGCTATAAACTTAAAGGAATGCACGGACGTGTGTGTGTGTTTTACAAACAGGAATTGATTGCATCTGGATAAGTAGGTTTCCCTTTGAACTTTCCGTAGTGAACTTATATCGGATATACTCGGTCAATCGGTAGATTTTATATCTTTAAACCGTCGAGCTTTGTTGTATACCTAGACAACATAAGTCACACAATCAATCCTTAACCATCTATGGTTCTCACGGTTGTGTTCGTTTCAGCCATGAACACAGCCTGATTTCATGAGTGCTTAGAGAATGGGCCTTTACTTTCATTCTCCTTGAAGCGGCTTACACTTCACACTCACATAGGTGATTCCTAAACGTGTAATCCTAAAGACACACTATCTGGTCATACCCTGCCAGACTTAACAAATCATTAAAAAGCTTTAAGCTTTATTGACTCATCAAAAAAGCCTTAATGCTTTACCTCATTTTTGAACATTGTCTTCATCACGAGAATGGGTTGAGTTAGTTGACAATGTTGAACCATCATTCATAACTTTGTTTGATCTCTTTGAACCTAGCTCTTGGGATCTCCAGTCTGCTAGGTAGAGTTACCGCCATGATGACTTGTCCTATGCCTTTAACCCCATTCCCTTTGATGATCTTTCAACTGCCTCTCTAGATAGGCCTTTTGTAAGTGGATCCGACACGTTATCTCTTGACTTTACGTAGTCAATTGTGATAACACCACTAGAGAGTAGTTGTCTAACGGTATTGTGTCTCCGTCGGATATGACGAGATTTTCCGTTATACATAACGCTCCTTGCCCTACCTATTGCCGCTTGACTATCACAATGTATACATATAGGTGCCAAAGGTTTGGGCCAAAATTGAATATCTTCCAAGAAATTCCGGAGCCATTCAGCTTCCTCACCGGCCTTATCTAAAGCTATGAATTCAGATTCCATTGTAGAACGGGCGATGCACGTTTGTTTGGATGATTTCCAAGACACCGCTCCACCCCCAAAATTGTGAAAACATATCCACTCATGATTTAACTTCAGATGATCCGGTGATCCAATTTGCATCACTATATCCCTCGATCACGGAAGGATATTTGTTATAATGCAAAGCATAATTTTGGGTATGTTTCAGATATCCCAAAACTCGTTTCATTGCCATCCAATGTATTTGATTGGGATTACTTGTAAAACCGACTCAATTTGCTAATAGCACATGCTATATCTGGTCGCGTACAATTCATGATATACATCAAACTTCCCAATACTCTTGCATAGTCCAGTTGTGAGTCACTTTCACCTTCATTCTTTTGAAGTGCATAACTCACATCAATTGGAGTCTTGGCAATTTTGAAATCCAAATACTTGAACTTGTCAAGTACCTTTTCAATGTAGTGAGACTGTGATAATGCTAGACCTTGTGGAGTCTTGCGAATTATGATTCCTAAGATCACATCAGCAACTCCTAAGTCTTTCATGTCGAATTTGCTAGCCAACATGCGCTTTGTAGCATTTATATCTGCCATACTTTTGCTTATTATCAACATGTCATCAACATATAAACAAACAATGACTTCATGACCTGGAGTATTTTTAATGTAAACACATTTGTCACACTCGTTGATTTTAAATCCATTTGCCAACATTGTTTGGTCAAATTTTGCATGCCATTGTTTGGGTGCTTGTTTAAGTCCATAAAGCGACTTAACAAGTTTGTGCACTTTCTTTTCTTTACCAGGAACCACAAAACCCTCAGGTTGTTCCATGTAAATTTCTTCCTCCAATTCTCCATTTAGGAAAGCTGTTTTAACATCCATTTGATGGATTTCAAGACCATACACGGCCGCTAGTGCTACTAACATCCTAATAGATGTTATCCTCGTTACTAGCGATTAAGTGTCAAAGTAATCAAGGCCTTCCTTTTGTCTATAACCTTTGACAACAAGTCTTGCCTTATATTTGTCAATAGTGCCATCAGCTTTAATTTTCCGTTTAAAGATCCATTTCGAACCTAAAGGCTTATTTTCTGGAGGAAGATCAACCAATTCCCATGTATGATTATCCAAAATTGATTGAATCTCACTATTGACTGCCTCTTTCCAAAATGCTGAATCAGAAGACGACATAGCTGCTTTAAAAGTTTGAGGCTCATTTTCAAGCAAGAATGTCACAAAATCTGGTCCAAAGGAAGTAGATGTTCTTTGACGTTAGCTACGCCTTGGATCTTCTATACTTGGAGTATTTTCCTTTGGTTCTTCCCGAGGTCGTTTAGGTTTTTCACTTAACGACTCGCTTTCAGTTTTATACGGATAGATGCTTTCAAAGAATTCAGCATTATCTGATTCCATTACCGTATTAACATGAATCTCGGGATTATCAGATTTATGAACCAAAAATCGACATGCTTTACTATTTGTAGCATATCCAATGAAAACGCAATCTACTGTTTTTGGTCCAATTTTAACCCTTTTAGGTAAAGGAACCTGTACCTTTGCTAGACACCCCCACACTTTGAAATATTTCAAGTTGGGTTTTCTTCCTTTCCATTTTTCATATGGAATAGATTGCGTTTTGCTGTGGGGTACTCTGTTGAGTATTCGGTTAGCTGTAAGGATAGCTTCCTCCCACAAACTCTGTGGTAATCCGGAACTTATTAATAAAGAATTCATCATTTCTTTTAATGTCCGATTTTTCCTTTCCGCAATTCCGTTGGATTGAGGTGTGTAAGGTGCAGTAGTTTGATGGATAATTCCATATTCCGAACATATTTCTGCAAACGGAGATTCATATTCTCCACCTCGATCACTTCTAATCATTTTGATCTTTTTATTCAATTGATTTTCTACTTCATTCTTGTATTGCTTAAATGCTTCAATTGCTTCATCCTTATTATTAAGCAAATAAACATAATAATATCGAGTGTAATCGTCAATAAAAGTAATAAAATACTTTTTCCCACCTCGAGATGGTGTCGACTTCATATCGCAAATGTCAGTATGAATTAAGTCTAAAGGATTTGAATTCCTTTCAACAGACTTATAAGGATGTTTTACAAACTTAGATTCAACACATATTTGACATTCTGATTTATTACACTCAAATTTAGGCAATACTTAAATGAATTAATTTCCACAAGGTTTTATAATTGACTTGTCCTAAACGAATATGCCATATATCATTTGACTCCAATAAATAAGAAGAAGCTGAAATTTTATTCATAGTGTCAACAGCCACTACATTGAGTTTGAAAAGGTCCTCTGTTAGGTAGCCTTTTCCAGCATACATTTCATTCTTGCTTACAATAACTTTATCAGAAACAAATACACATTTGAATCCATTTTTTACAAGTAAAGAAGTAGAAACTAAATTCTTCCTAATAGCAGGAACATGAAGAACGTTGTTGAGCATTAACACCTTGTCGAAAGTCATCTTCAGGAATATCTTCCCATTTCAATCTTGGCTGTTGAATTATTTCCCATGGAAATCTCTTCTTCGGGACCAGCAGTAGAGTAAGTCGCAAATGCTTCTTTGACAGCACAAACGTGTCGAGTGGCTCCAGAGTTAATCCACCACTCCTTCAGATTTCCAACTAGGTTGCATTCCGAAAGCATTGCGCAAAGATCATCAATCTCATTATTCTTCTCCACTATGTTGGCTTGTCCCTTCTTCTTATCCTTTTTCGGGAGACGACAATCTGGGCTTTTGTGACCGACTTTTCCATAATTGTAGCAGTTGCCCTTGAATTTCTTTTTGTTCTGCTCCTTAGTTTGTCCAAAAGACCTCTTCCTCTTCTTACTTTTGGAGCAGTCTCTTCAACGATATTAGCTCCCATGATCGTTGAATTTCCACGAGACTTCTTCTCGGCTGTTTTGTTGTCTTCCTCGATCTTTAGACGTATCACAAAATCTTCCAACTTCATTTCTTTGCGTTTGTGCTTCAGATAGTTCTTGAAATCTCTCCACGAAGGAGGCAATTTTTCAATCATAGCAGCTACTTGAAATGCTTCATTCACGACCATACCTTCAGCTATAAGGTCGTGAAAAATAAGTTGAAGCTCCTGAACTTGGGTTCCCACAGTTTTGCTGTCTATCATTTTATAGTCTAGAAACTTGGCAACCACGAACTTCTTCAAGCATGCATCTTCTGTCTTGTACTTCTTCTCAAGTGCGTCCCATAATTCTTTCGAAGTATTCATTGCACTGTACACATTGTACAAGTCATCTTCTAAAGCACTTAAGATATAGCCTTTGCAAAGAAAATCTGCCTGCTTCCATGCCTCAACAACCATGAACTTTTCATTATCCGGCATGTCCGCGGCAGGCACTGGAGGCTCTTCACTAGTGAATTTCTGCATACCAAGTGTGGTAAGCCAGAAGAACACCCTTTGCTGCCATCCTTTGAAGTTGGTTCCAGAAAAATTCCCCGATTTCTCAGCCGGAGGAACAGCAGTGCGGCTTGACGAGGCTATCGTCGTTGCACCAACAGTCGCAGTAGGATTTCCATTTTCATTTGCCATTTCTTACTGTCAACAACAGAAGAAATCAATTAATGGCAAAACCAAAACAGTAAATAATACTATAATCAATAAACAGTACGTAATAAAAATAATTAAGGTTTTTATATACTGTTTTACAGAAAAACGATGAAGTTTTTATGTTCTTCAAATCGTTTTCTAAATTTCAATACCCTAATGAAGTTTTTATATCTTCAAATCAGAATAGTAAAATTCAGACAGAATACAGAATATAATAAACATAATTTCCTTAAGATTGTTATTTATCTGTATTGCTGTAAGTAAATAAAACAGTAATCTTTCCGAAAAATAAAACAGAAAGTTAGTAGAAACAATTCTAAAAAATAATATTCGAACTTCAAATTAATTTTTGAAACGTTGAAGGAACAAATCGAGCCCACTGAATACACAGTAAGTCCTTAAAGATATTATTCCCCTCAAGTACCCGAGGTTATGGAATATATCCTCCCAGGATAGAACGATTTAACTCACCGGAGTGTTGGTACAAAAAACGCCGATGATCAGCGAACCACTCGATGGCAGCAAAACACACTGGAATTTTAGTGCAGAAGAAGAAGAAGATAATCAGAAAATTTCGTAAGTAAATATTATGGGATTTGAAGGTCTATTTATAGCCAACTTGGTGATGTTTCTGAAGAGGTTTGCAACCTTTCAGAATAGTCATGACTGTTGGAACAGGTGTGACCCTCTGAAGAGGTTTGCAACCTTTCAGAATAGTCATGGCTGTTGGAACAGGTGTGACACTGTTTCAAAACAGCCATGGCTGTTGGAAATTTTTTGCGGGAAATTTAAACGAATTTAAATTAATCCGGGAAAGAAAAACGAGTTAGACCGGACCGGGTCGCGGGTCATCCCTCCATTTTTTTTCTACCATTTTCCATTCACACCTCTTTTGTTATTATTGATTAAATAACAAACCCAACAAATACCATTCCAAAAATACCCACTGAGCGATCCTGACGTGTTAATTAATTCATTGAAACGTAACAGCGGCTTAACACCAATTAAATCATAATATAAGCGTACGACTAGATAAAATCCCAAAACGAATTAAAAACTTTCAAGATATTATATTTAATCCCATCAACAGAGTTATGTGGGGCATTATAAGAACATTGAATTAAAATGCGATCTGGCAAAATATATATAAAAATGAAAAGTAAAATAACTAGCCACTACGGTCCAAATTAATGTGGTGGCTCACTGTCTCGGCGTCTAGCAAATGGATCAGCCACACTGCTCACTGGTGCGAACTGAATCTGTATATTGGCAAAAAAAGGAGAGATAAGGGGGTTAGTCTTGCGACCTAAAAATCTGATAAATTGCCCCATAAAAGCTAAGCCGAGATTTGATGCAATATACAACAATAATGCCGAGTTATCTTATGGTATCTGTGAAAGCATATACCAATATACTGATTGCATTGTTATAACGATACGTAGGAATAATGTAACGACTCGATCGGTCGTTTTGAAATCCAGCGCGTCCTTCAGCGGTTTGAGGCCTCGACTAGTTTCACTTTAGGTATTATGACTTGTACGTGCAGTCGGAATTGAATTTCAGAAAGTTCAGAGTTGATTTGGAAAGAAAATTCTAAATTCGGAAGTTTAAGTTGGAAAAGTTGACTAAAGTTTGACTTTTGAGTAAACGATCTCGGAATTAGGATATGAAGGTTCCAATAGGTTCATATGATGATTCCGGACTTGGGCGTGTATTCGGATTGAGTATCGGGTTGCCCGAGAGCATTTCGGCGCTTATTGTGAAAAGTTGGCATTTTAAAAGTTTTAAAATTTCTTAAGTTTGGTTTGAGGTGGTTTCTGTATTATCGATGTTCGTTTTGGGTTACGAGCCTTGGAGTAGGTTCGTATCGTGGTTTGTGACTTGTGCGTAAAGTTTGGCGTTATTTCGGCATGTTTAAGTATGAATCGGACGCGTTCATCAAAGTTTGAATGTTTGGAAGTTTTAAAAAAGGTTTTTATAGTTGATTCGTAGTTTTGTTGTTGTTTGGTGTGATTTGAGGCCTCGAGCAGGTTCATGTTATATTTTGGGGCTGGTTTGTGTAATTGGACGGGGTCCCGAGGGCCTCGGGTGTGTCTCGGATGTGTTTGGGTTGTGTCGCACTCTTATTTGATGTTTCGGCGTCATTTTCTTCGGTATAAAGGATACTATATTGAAAAAACGACCTTTGATTTGTGATTGCGTTGAACCATTAGATTCGTATCGTAATTACGGAGCCGTCACGCCCCGAATCTGGGTCTGGACGTAACACGGCACTCGGTGCCTAACTACATGTGACCGAGCGAACCAACTGGCCGGCTGAATCAACATGTGATATCATACCATACTGAATGCGGAAGATAAACTAACACATGCTGATATACTGAAAGTCTCGATGATATAAATCAAAGTGCGGAAATACTAAAACAAGTCTGGAACATATATGTAGCCAACATTGCTTAACATGAAAAGCCTGAGACTCTGTCTAATTGTTACTCTAGTCTACGAAGCCTCTAATGAAGTACTGAAAACACTGACTGTTTGAAAATACTGAAGACTACAGTAATGACAATGCCCCGAAAGAATTGGGGATCACCAAATAGTTGGTACGAGAATCCTAGCGCTCTGAATCATCAACCTGTAAATTATTACCTGCATTGTGATATGCAGGCCCCGGGCAAAAGGGACGTCAGTACATTTGAATTGTACTAGTATGTAAAGCAACTGAAAGAAAGAACTATTAATGCTGAAACTGAAACTGAGATGATAACTGAGAATTGATAATTGATAACTGAAATGATAACTATCAAAACTGAACTGAAATGATAACTAAAGTGATAACTGATAACTGATAACTGATAACTAATAACTGATAGCTGAAAACTGATAACTGATAACTGAAGTGATAACTGATAACTGATAACTAAAATGATAACTGATAACTGAACTGAACAAAGGAAGTAAGGATATGAATACTCCCTCTTCTGAATGATGAACAACCTGTTTATCTGAATATTAAACTGCGGCCTCAGGCCCAATATATATGTGCACAAACTGCGGCCTCGGGCCCAAGTATACGTATACATAACTGCGACCTCAGTTCCAAAATGCATAAAGCATATACTGCGGCCTCAGGCCCAAAGATGCATAAATCATAAACTGCAGCCTCAGGCCCAAAGATGCATAAAGCATAAACTGCGGCCTCAGGCCCAAAGATGCATAAAGCATAAACTGCGGTCTCAGGCCCAAATACAGGTGTTCAACATTCAGGAACTGAGAATCATACTGCAATACATGATAGTGAAATACTAAATTACACTGAGTTACATGATACTGGAATACTGGATCACACTGAGTTACATAATACTGGAATACTGAATAGGACTAGACTGAGACATGTATTCTTGAACTGATTATGAACACTGAAACTTCAACTGTTTATGGCATACTGAGTAATCTATACTAAGACTCGGGGGCATCAAACCCAAGTCTATATTGAATACGCACTGAGCTCACAAGGTTCAGAACGAAAGTCATGAACGAGTTATGAAGCTAAAGAATAGAAGTTCTACAACTATTCAAGGAACTAGGCTTAACTAATTTATGAGGCAATTTGGTAACGTCGTAAAAGAACGTAGTGTAGGGAGAATCAATAAAATTCCCAAACATAGAGAGTTACCCTCACATACCTTAACTTCCTGCTCTTGATCATAATACAACGTTTGTCAACCCTTTCAACTTTAATCTAAAGCAATACAAGTCAAAGGGATTCTATATTAGCAATAATTCTCATGTTTTAATCACTTAAGCATTTTCTCAAACACTTGGTGACATAAAGCTTCATAGTCCTTATTAATGCTGTCTCTACACCCAATAACCCATTCCCTTGCTCCTAGATAAATTCTAAAGTCTCAAATGGTTATAATTAACATCATTCTTTATCACCCATAAGGTAAACAACACCCTTAACAAATAATCAACAATCAACACCCCAATCCTATAATCGTTCATGCTTTTCTATCAAACCCATCAACTCATATCTCATGAACTAGAGTCAATAATCATTAATCCGATGCTAGAATTAATTAGAGGGTGAAGACATTACCTTTTTGAAGTTCACACCCTTTGAATTCGAGTTCTGGCTTCCTTCTCTTAACAATGATGTCACAATTGAATATCTAATGATATGGAGGGTTTACCCATGTTAATAAGATGTTGGAAAATTGAAATTGACTTAGAATCACCATTAAAACTTACCTTGGGTGGTGGAAGGACCCTTAAGGAGTTAGGTTTTTGAGAGTTCCCCTTTCTAGAGCAAGTTTTTATATATTGGGGCTGTGGGGGACGAAATATGGCTTTAAAACGACCCCCCACGAGCATGCCCGCGCACCTGGAGGCCTGCCCACGCTACTGACCGCGCTAAACGGCAGTAACACTGCCTCAAAATTAGCGGGGTCGCGCTATGGGCGCGCTACCGGGCGCACATATCGCATACTGTTCTGTAAAACGCGCATAACCTTTTGCACAAAGATCCGTTCGGGCTTCATAATATATTGTTGGAAAGCTATTTCAAATTCCTACAACTTTCATTCTTTGAGTTTTTCCAAATTCCTCACACATTTTCAGTAGACCCTTCTGCAAGACAGACCTTCTGCAAACTTAGTCGATTTTGTAAAATCTTATGCACCTTACTTTCCATCTTGATTTTGAAACAACTATTTTCACCCATAGTCATCCTGTAGGATTTCATATGTCTAAAATATCAAATTAATATCCATTTAACATATCCACACCTAGTCCGAATGTACAGGGTGTTACAGGAGCCATAGCAACAACAATCGTCGAATTCCGATGTCGTATGAGAGAGTTATGCCCATTTCCGTATCAGACAAGATTGCTGGCTTCTGGTGCGAAGCTTTTTTCTTTACGAACGCGAAGAAAGATTTCTGGGTTGACCGGTCAATGCAAAAAATTACTCTTCGCGAACGCGAAGGTCTCCCACGAATGAGATAAAGAAAAATAATCTGGACAGACCGAAAATTTTAGTATTTTGGGCGTATCTTGAGTTGAAGAGCTCCGTTTGAGGTGATTTTTGCGGCGTCATTCTCATCCCAACAAGGGGGTAAATATCTGACCTTTATTTTTATGCTTCTCCATGATTAATTCCGTTGGTTATTATTTTTTATCCGTATTTGGATTGTAAAAATTGTGATTTTGAGCCCCAAAGTTGAGAAACGGTAAATCCTTGACTCAATTCATGGACGAAATTGGATGATTTTCTGGATATAGACCATATGAGTTATGGGTAATATTTATTTTTAATATTTTTCGGAATCCGGGCACATGGGCACGAAGGTTGACTTTGTTGACATTTCGAGAGTTGGGGATTGTTATAAATTGATTTATTATGAGTATTTGACTATATTTTTACTGGTTTGCACATTATTTGACTAGTTTTGGAGCGACAAGCATTGGTTTGAGGTGTTAGCGTGGCGTTGGAGCCAAAAGTTTGACTTTGTTGACATTTTAGTGGAGTTGAGGATTGTTATAAATTGATTTATTATGAGTATTAGACCATATTTTTATTGGTTTGCACAGTATTTGACTAGTTTCGGAGCGACGGGCATTGGTTTGAGGTGTTAGAATGGCGTTGGAGCTGATTATGAAACTTTGGAGCGAGGTAAGTCTCCTGTCTAACCCTATGAGGGGGAATTTACCCCGTAGGTGTTATATTCTTATGCGCTACATGTTGTGGGAGCTACGCACGTATGAGGTAACGGGCGTCCGTGCGTATGCTAGAATTCCTGTTTATATCCGAGTATACTTAGGTTCACGCCTTTCTATAATTGTACTATTTGAGTTATCTTTGCTCGTTTAATTCCTTAATTTCGCGTTACGACTTGAGACTAGATTTGCATAGGGTTATAGAGTCGCTATTGTAGAGATGTGACGAGCTACTTGATAATCCGCAAAATAATTTGTGTTACCCTTGTGAATTTCTCTCACGTTGTGCATATTACTGCAATATTTTCCTTAAATTTCATAACTCAGAAGTATATCCGTGAGTGGGGTCAAGGACCCGTTAAAGCTTCTTACTCTTATGGGATTGGGTCGTACGCCTCGGCAGGATTATGTACTACACTTTTATGGGAGCAGGGTTGTTCACCTCGGTAGTATAATAAATGCATATATGGTTCATGCTGCTCGACCTTCGGTAGTGTACACGTTATGATGGGATCAGGCCGATCATCTCGACAGTATCATATTCCTTCTGGGATCGGACCGTACGACCTCGACATAATTGTACGTTATATCGCTAGGAGTCTGAATATTCACGAGGCTCTTCATTCCACTGATTCCTTGCAGATTATATGGTACTTTATTATTCATTTGATATTGACATTTGATATTTTCCGAGTTGTTGAGATAGGATACGAGATTGAGAAGTTTATATAATTAAAAGAAATTTTGAAAGATTATGCTGGTTACTGTTTTATCCCACTATTACTGTTGTACTTCATATCTATTTAGGATTTAGCATACTGCTTTATTGGACCTCTAGTAAGTGTCGATGTCGACCCCTCATCACTAATTCTGCGGAGTTAGGCTAGATACTTATGTGTTGATCTACCTACTCATGCTACACTTGCTGCACTTATTGTGCATGAATGAATATATATGTCTGGTGGTCTTTTGGGCGCAAAGACGCGGCTGTTGCGGGGACTTTACGGTGAGCTGAATTCCATATTATGGTCCGCAGCATACAAAGTCTCCATCAATGTTATTTATACCCTCCTGTCTAACTTGTATTCCTGACAGCTATTGTATTTTATTATATTTCTAGTAGATACTTGTTGATACCCAATTTTTCCCTATATATTTTAAATATGCATAAATACCTTCAAAATAACATATATATGCATATATAAGCATGCACAAGGCTTTTATTATTTCCATCGTTTTAAGGGTTTAAATTGAGTTATTCTTTTTCCTTTTATTCATAAAATCCCCAATAAATATTTTCCAAATTATTGTTATGATGATTAACTCATTTAATTTCTATACTTATGTCAAAATATGGTAAATATACTTTTATATATTTTTATAATTATATTTAGTATTTTTTAAGCTAAATTGCATATAATTGCAATGTTAGCCCATTTAAAGGAATAATTATATTTTATATGCATAAAATTGGTCCCTGTGTTTTTAAAATATTAATCATGTATTTTAAATCATTTTGGCACCTTAAATTATTTTCCAGGAATTACCTACTATTTATTATAAATTAAATTAGGGAAAAATGGCTATTTAAATCATAGCCAAATTTGGCTTTCAATTGTAGCCCAAATTGGACCCAATGCCCAGCCCAATTTCCTATTAAATAACCTGACCCAGACCCTATAAACCCTTACCCAAATCCGAAACCCACCTACCCGGTTGAATCCTGACCGTTGATCTCCCAGATCAACGGTCCACACACGCCCTTTCCTTTTTTAATTCCTAAACGACCCCCTAACCCTACTCATTTCCAAAACCCCGCTGCCCTGAAATCCTCTCTGCTCTCAAACACTCTCAACCTAACCGTAGCTTTCAACCGCCGACCTTCTCCGGCGACCACCTTTCAACCCCAAGAATCCAATGGGTCTCTTATCGCCTTGCTCATCATCTCTGAGGCCTTCAAGGGTCCTGGGCCATGCCGATTTGGACCTAGGGTTTCTGTTTCTGTCATTCGTGGCTTCTCTACTGTGATTTTGGGCAAAATCGCACCATATATGTTACGATTTATGGAGTTTTGCAACAGGTTCTCTCATTTCTATTTGGGTTTCCTGTTGAAACCCTAACTCTCGTTTGAATCTCTTAGATCTGTGTTATTTTTAGTTCTTTAAGTCTGTTTCTCCTATGATTTGCACTATTCTCGAACTTCTTTTGAAAGATCCTCAATTTTTAAACCATTTTGCCTTCTTTAAAAATTAGGGTTTTCTCGGAGTTCCTTCTACGCTTGTTTTAGTCGATTTTCTTTATGATTAGGCCTCTTTCATTGCTTATTTGGACTGATCCTATGTTCTTACTATTTTTAACTCGACTCTGTTAAAAGCCCTAACTTTTAAGACCTTTCTTTGCTTTGGTTATGTGTGTTAGCATGACTACTTGATTTTGTTAAGTTTCTGTTGGTTACCATGCTTCGAATGAGTTTTCTACTGAGTCTTTAGCCTGCTTATGTCACTTCTGTATGATTGTGTTTGCTCATCTCTTGCTTCTTTCTGTCTATATGGCTGACCTTGCCTGTTTGCTATGCCTGTTCGTTCTTCTTTATTTATATGTTGAAGTGCAGAGTCATGACTCCCTTTTGATTGATTCTGATTTCCTTAATTCATGGTTTGATTGCAAGATTTTCTTTAAAAACCCTAAAGTTCTACTCGTCTGTTTAAATTGACTGATTCCGTTTCCTTATTTGCTGTGGTACTTCACTCTTACTGAATCCTTTTCTTAATTGGTGTATTCTGTACTTAGACTAAGTCATATGCTCTATACTTTTACTATCCTTTATATGGTAAAAATCAGTCTTCCTCAACTGATTTTCTTTCCTTGATTATCCCTGTTGGTATCCGTTTAAGCTGTGATTCCTTGATTATAGGGGAGTACTTGTATTAATTGGATTTTTATTGTGATCACTTCCATAATTGTGCTAAACCTTTACTTGTTACCTTATTTCTGCCTATTTTCAAAACTATAAATACCCTAAGTCTTTCATTGACAGGGACGGAGACTTGGTTTACAAAAACTACTCCTCTTACTAAAAATCTTTGCTCTTCCTCTCTCTTGTGCTACTTGCTACTATTAGCCGGCTGCAAGCCAAGGCTAATCATCTGTGCTCTTTGGTTCTTTCATTCTGCTTACTTCTACCTTCACTGGTATGTGCTGAGTTTGATTTAAAGCTCCAACGACAATATGTTTCTCTTATTGTTTCAGTTTCTTTTATTTCTAGCTTGCTTCTACTTGTGGTTTTGTTGTAAAATTTGTAGTTAAGTTACATTATCAGCATGCTACTATGTCTCCCCTTCCCTTTAGATCAATGTATTCCCTTATGTGTTTCCAAGCATGCCTTGACAATTGTCTTTACTTCTTGTGTGCTTACCATCCTATGAATCCCCAAATCCTTATCACCCCTTCTATGTGTTTGTATTTCTCCTGACTGGTGTGTGATTATGCCAGAGTCAACTATCTCTGAGCATGTCCAAACCAATCTTAAGATCTTTGCTGGGTTGTGCAGCCAAATGTCTATGTATCCAACCCTTGACCCCGGTATGACTGCTGAATTCTGTAAACTAGCTGTGTGTGATCTTTTCTTAAGGTGTTTCGTTTACTACTCCAACCTCTTTTCAAACATCTTTGTTGCTTTACTAATTTCTTTCAAAACAGACTTTCCAATACAGTCTTTAATAACACTTTTCAACTTGTGTCCTATACTTCCACTTTACTCTTAGTCAATAAGTTTTGCCCCCTCTAGTATGTGTATTGCCTTGGGATCCTCTTGAGAGCCCTGTGAACTCTGGCATACTGAGGCTGGCCTTTCCACACTGTACTGGTTCAATTCTTGGTTGCTAAGTCTAGGTGTAAGCATTGCCCAGGGTTCTTGAGGCCCTTAGGGAACTTTGATGCACCTAGACTCTGATTTGTCTATGGAATTGAGGTTTATGAGACCATTGGAGGCTTTGGGAAACTCGGGCCTAATTGAAAGATCCCTATAGAATAGCTTCTTGATTTTCTATTTTACTTATGTAATTCATTCATTGGCCTGTAATAATTTGTAAACAGATATTTGGGGCATTTAGTGAAAAGGGTGGGTAGATGTATACTTTATGGGGTAATATGGGCAGAAATCCTGCTCTTAGGATCTCACTTTTAGAATCCGCCTGCTTTACTCAATAGAAAACATGTTCATAGGGATTTATGCTTTTAAATCTGATTGCTTTGCCTAATAGAAATCATGTCTATAGGATCTCACTTCTAATTTCGTTTGCATCAGTAGAAATCATGTTCCTAAGGTTCTGCATTTTTTCATATTAAAAACCATGTTCATAGGCTCCAAACCATCATGTCTTAAATCATTAGATGCCATGCCTATAGGACTCAACCCCGATTCAGTTTTAATAAGTCTTTTTGTATGTTGCTGCAAATCGACTAAAAGCAGTAATACGCCAAGATATCATGCCTATAGGGATCTATACTCGCAATTCTGTCTGGTAATTTAATTCAACCTAATAAATCAATTTCATTACGCCTAGTTCATTTCTAAAGCTGGTCTTACTAAGCGTTAACATTTTTTGGAACAAGTTCTTTCAAAATTGCGTCGATCCCATTAGATACCATGCTTATAGGTATTAAAGGAGTCTATCTCGAAAACCTGTTGTTTCTGCAGACACAGTATACTGCATATAGGCAAGCCTTAGGGCATTTTCAAAACTGCATTCCCCTGAAGCCCTTTCTCCATCGTTTAATGTTTCTGATTCTAATAACTTTTAAAAGAGTCCTTAGGCAACAACTAGGGTATAATTTCTGAACCTAAAAGGGTTTGTTGGTTTCTGCATGGTCACCTAGAGATCCTGCTTTAGGACATTGATTGATAAAGACCTTGACTGTGTTTGAGTCATGCTGCTTGTATGTTTACTTGAGGAGGAAATTTTGATCCTCTTATCTACTTCCATTATGTGTAAAGTCATACATGTTTTGACTGCCGCCTTAGAATTTTGCCCTTTTAAAACCTTAGGGGTACGTCTAGAACCACCAATAGGTAGAGGTCCTAACTCCCTCTAGGACCATTAAGAAGGGACGGGTAGCAACACGCAATAGAGATCGTTGACCAACACTCGCTTTGCATGACCACTAAGGGTATGGGAAGGGTAGATATGGATATGATGACCGGTGCGCTAATGCCATGCGTAGCCCCTTTCTAAGGAGTGATTATCGGGCAATGTACTGATGTGATCCTATATGATAACCAACCTAGGACCTCCCTCTCCCCAAATACTCTTTGCTTGAAACTCTATTTTTTTTCTACAACCTGTTTAAATTCCTATGTTATACAATGCCCAACATGCTCTACTTGCAATTATTTGCTTCAATTGTTTATTTATGGACTAATGTGTGAATATAAGTTCGGTCGGGACCCACGGTTGTGGACCAAGAGGGGTTCCTAACTCCTTCCCCTTGAGGTTATTTCGAGCCCTTACCCTAATCTCTAGTAATGCAAACAAACCCAAGAGTTAATCGCTCTAGGTGCCCTAACGCACCATAATCCGTTTGGTGGCGACTCTTCAAATACCCAATTCCCAAAATGGAAATGAGTCATTACACCCTGTAATGTCGAAACCCAGACTTCTCCCCGCGATAGGGGGGAAAAAAGGGGGCGCAACAGCATGGCGACTCTACTGGGGATATATTTAGGCTCATACCATAACGAACTTATGAATTAGTCCAAGCATGCTTTATCCCGTACCTTTATCCCTTATTTGAATTTAACTGTCTATTTTGAGCATTTATGATTCCTTTATTACCTTGAAAACTGCCTTGTCTCCTTGTTTTTCTTTCTCTGTAACTGTCTTTTCAATTATTTAAATGCTGTATTTATTTCTTCCTACGTGAAAATACTTGCCTACATGTTATTAACTGCTGCATAAATCATGCTCCACATCATATTCCACTCGCGCGTATCAAATCCTATAGCAACGCTTTAATGAGTGGTTGCGCTCTTCCTATTTACTACCCTTGAATTCGGAAAGGCTTATTTGCGGTAAAACCAGTCGATCAGCGGTGCAGTCGACGGTTCCGTGCCTTCCCCCTCACGTTGTCCGCTTGAGGGTACCAGTCTAAAACCCCATAGAAACCTTACTCTATTTAAATTGTGCATGCATCATGGTCAAATCTAGCCGGGTCAGTTCTGTTGTCCACATAATGATCCTTTAAGATAAGCCTTAACCGAAGTCCATCGGGTTTTCCATAACCCCAACGGACGCAACCACGTTATGTGCATTAATTTGGAGGACTAAATGACGATATGGTAATCATAAATGTATAAATAGTCGAGTCTGGTGGGGGTAAGGTCTAACCCTTTGTTTTGCAGGAAATGAGGCAGGAGGTCCCCAGATTCGGTATGGTTAGCAATATCCCCCCATTGTTGCTAGATTGGTGGGAAGATCTCTCCTCATGTGACAAGAAGCACGTGAAAAGATACCTGGGTAACGTGCTATCCCTACTATATATTGAACCAAACAACAAACTGATTGAGGCTGCTACTCTATTCTTTGATAGTGAAAGAGCGGTGTTCCGTTTCAGTAACATAGAAATGACGCCGCTTCTAGAGGAAACAAGAGGACTTGCAGGGTTAACTTGTGACAGTCCTGGGCTTTTGGTCTGAAAAAGAATGTCGACCTAGTGTGCTTGAAAGACTCCTACATACCTTTCGAATATCTCTATGAGAGGTATGGCCATAGTAAGTCTTTCCGCACTTACCATGATGAGATCGCCCTCACTTCACTAGGTCACATCCATCGCAGAGTATTTGTGTTCATCGTGTGCTTTCTGGGGATGATAGTATTCCCGATGAAAAAGGGAAGGATCCACACTAGGTTGGCCATGGTCGCCAAAACTCTGATGGAGGGGATTAATGGACAGACCTATACCATAGTCCCCATGATCATAGCTGATATCTACAGGGCCCTGGAGCACTATCAAAGAAGGGTCAGGCATTTCGAAGGTTGTAACTTATTGCTGCAGTTATGGTTGTTAGAGCATCTCCAAAAGGGTCGTTATCGTCAAGAATTTCAGCGAAGGGCTTGGAACGACCACATTGCTTTCCATCACCCTAAGCAGATGACCTACATTCCGGACAGATTTGCTCAGCCGGAAAGTGCCAGCGAATGGGTAGAGTTCTTCGACAACTTGACCGACGGACAGGTGCAGTGCATGGTTGAATGGTTCCTAACGGACGAGTTTATTATCAGGTCCAAGGATGCTCGCATTTGGTGTTGTATCGGGTTGAAGAGGAGTATATCCATATGTCCCTCTACAAGTTATAGTAGGAAAGACAGATAGGAAACAATGTATACAAGGTACGGTCAAGATGAGCCACTTCAGGGCAGACTTTCAAGATGACGATGTTCCTTACAAGTGCCAAGCTCAACATATGTGGCACTGCAAGATCATCGTGGAAAAGAACACCGTCGAGACAGAAAGGTATCACGCAGGGTACGAGCCTCTCTACCTGGCATGGTTTGAGGACAATCTGAAATGAACGGTAATGCCAGGGACTGGTCGAGGAAACAGAATCATAGATAAGGACGCTGAAACCCAAGTCAAGTACAACAGGCTGCGCAAAAGGGTGCACGACTCTGAAAATGAGCACCGAGAAATACATGAGAAGAACGCAAGGTTGATTGAGGAATGGAAAGAGATGGCGTTCACTTCCAATAGGAAACTGGAATACCTGGAGCGAGGAATAGTAGAGCTAGAGGGCAGAGTCATAAAGAGGATCGAAAACTGTCAGAATGCCGAAGGACCTGAAGAAGGGCACTTGGCCAGAGCCTACTTGCTGCTGGGGCTGTACGAGATGGGAGATCTCTATGAGGGAGCTCGGAAGATCGAATATGGGGAAGGTCCTTCTGGGACCAAATAGGCTAGATTTATTTTTTCTTTTTTCTTAAGATGTAATAAGACCAAGTACCAATAGTAACTCATTTTTATCATTATTTCAGTATCGTTTTGGGATTCGTCTATACTTACCTTATGGAATGAAGCATTTATTGGCATTAAAAGTTCTCTAAATCTATTTGTCGCTAGGCTTACCTCGGGCACAACGAGGCTCCCAAATTAGGACGCGAATTTATATTTCCGCAATATGTGTTTAAATACTGCAAATATTTCAGGATCCTCACTAACTTATCACCTTTTGTTATTATTATTATTATTTTTCCCATCCCCTTAGGTTGGTTCGATCATACTGGCCTCATCTGCATATCACACCAGATCCAGAGGCCCTCTACCTCCTCCCCCTCCAAGCAACACAAAAAGCAGAGGGAAAGCAAAGATGGACGACTTAAGTGGAATCCGAAAGGAAAACGTTGAGAACGCAGATACTTCCGACGGCCGCAGTACTCCGGCCCCAAATGACCTGGTTTTGAGACTTGAACAAAGGATACTAGAACTACAAGGAGAACTTGAGCAGGTCCGCAATTTGGCAAACTTGTCACTCACCCTCAACGTCCCTGATATCCACCAACAGAACACAAAGAACCCAACACCTCCTCAAAACACACAAACCAACAACCGCAAAATCCTACCATACCAAATCAATACACCACTCCACCACAAAATATCAATCCATTGCCGATGCCAACTCCACTACAATAGCATCAACCAATCCATTACCCACCAGCCATCACTTACCACACTCCCCGAAATACACCACCACTCATTCCTGATCCATAAAACTTCACCAATGACCACCACTATACCCAAGTTCCTGGCACCTATCAAAGCAATCCCATATACGTGGAAACTGTACCACATTCTATCCAGCCACTCTCTTGTGCACCAGAAACCACCGAAAAGGACCTGCTAATTAGGAACATGGCTGAAGAGCTTAAAAGGTTAACAAGCCGAGTTCAAGGTGTTGAAGGCGATTGAAGAATAGAGGGTTTAAACTATGAGGACTTGTGCATACAGCTGGATGTCGAACTACCGGAGGGGTACAAACCTCCCAAGTTCAAAATGTTCGATGGTACTGCCGATCCCAGGGTTCATCTCAGAACTTATTGTGATAAACTTGTCGTGGTCGGGAAAGATGAAAATATCCGAATGAAGCTATTTATGAGGAGTCGTACTGGGGATGCGCTGTCTTGGTATATCAGCCAAAATCCCAAGAAATGGTCAAATTGGGTAAGCATGGCATCAGATTTCATGGACCGATTCAGGTTCAACACAGAGAATGCACCTGATGTCTTCTACATTCAGAACCTCAAGAAGAAACCCACTGAGACCTTTCATGAATATGCTACCCGCTGGAGGTCGGAAGCCGCCAAGGTCAGGCCCGCTTTGGATGAAGAACAGATGAATAAATTCTTCGTCAGGGCACAGGACCCGCAATATTGTGAGAGGGTGATGGTTATCGAAAATCACAAATTCTCTAACATCATCAAGCTCGGAGAAAGGATTGAAGAAGGTATCAAGAGAGGAACGGTAACAAACTTCGAGGCTTTGCAAGCCACAAATAAAGCACTACAGTCAGGTGGCATATCGAAGAAGAGAGATGTTGGGGCAGTAATGGTAGCCCAGGGCCCAAAATCCCCGCTTGTCTATCAAACACCTCCAGCCACATACCAAACACCTCCACCCACATACCAAACGCCTCCACTCACATACCAAGCACCACCGCCCACATATCAACCTTTATCTCCAGATACTCCCAACCAGCCTCTGTCCATCACACATATAACTCCCAACCATCCTACTTCCAATCACCACCAGCTCGTCAAAATTATCCAAGACTACGACCAAACTATGACCGCAAGCCACCCAGACAGTATACTGCCATTGTCGAGCCCATTGACCAATTATATGAAAGGTTAAAAGCCGCCGGTTATGTCACTCCTATTCCTGTAGTGGCATTAGAAAACCCATCCCAGTGGGTCAATCCGAACAAGACTTGTGCGTACCATTCTGGTATGAAAGGGCACACCACAGCTGAGTGCCGGACATTGAAGGATATGGTCCAAACGTCAATTGACAATAAGGTCATACAAGCAAAGGAGGCCTCACCTAATGTCCACAACAATCCTCTCCCCGATGACAGAAGCGATGGTATACATGTGATAGACCATGCCGATTTGGACCTAGGCGACCACCTTTCAACCCCAATCCTCCAATGGGTCTCTCATCGCCTTTCTCATCATCTCTGAGGCCTTCAAGGGTCCTGGGCCATGCCGATTTGGACCTAGGGTTTCTGTTTCTGTCATTCGTGGCTTCTCTGCTGTGATTTTGGGCAAAATCGCACCATATATACTACGATTTATGGAGTTTTGCAACAGGTTCTCTCGTTTCTATTTGGGTTTCCTTTTGAAACCCTAACTCTCGTTTGAATCTCTTAGATCTGTATTATTTTTAGTGCTTTAAGTCTGTTTCTTCCTATGATTTGCACTATTCTCGAACTTCTTCCGAAAGATCCTTAATTTTTAAACCATTTTGCCTTCTTTAAAAATTAGGGTTTTCTCGGAGTTCCTTCTACGCTTGTTTTAATCGATTTTCTTTATAATTAAACCTCTTTCATTGCTTATTTGGACTGATCCTATGTTCCTACTGTTTTTAACTCGACTCTGTTAAAAGCCCTAACTTTTAAGACCTTTCTTTGCTTTGGTTCTGTGTGTTAGCATGGCTACTTGATTTGTTAAGTTTTTGTTGGTTACCATGTTTCGAATGGGTTTTCTACTGAGTCTTTAGCCTGCTTATGTCACTTCTGTATGATTGTGTTTGCTCATCTCTTTCTTCTTTCTATCTATATGGCTGATCTTGCATGTTTGCTACACCTGTTCGTTCTTCTTTATTTATATGTTGAAGTGTAGAGTCATGACTCCCTTTTGATTGATAATGCAAGATTTTCATTCAAAATCCTAAAGTTCTACTCGTCTGTTTAAATTGACTGATTCCGTTTCCTTGTTTGCTGTGGTACTTCACTCTTACTGAATCCTTTCCTTAATTGGTATATTTTGTACTTAGACTCAGTCATATGCTCTATACTTTTACTATCCTTTATATGCAAACCAACCCAAGAGTTAATCGCTCTAGGTGCCCTAACGCACCATAATTTGTTAGGTGGCGACTCTTCAAATACCCAATTCCCAAAAAGGAAATGAGTTATTACACCCTGTGAATGTCGAAACCCGGACTTCTCCCCGCGAAAGGGGGAAAAGGGGGGCGCGACAATGCTCATGCACTTGTGACACCCGGTTTTGGGATATACTAGTTGATGCTTACAGTTCTGTATCATTTCTCTTATAAACTACAATTTTTGTATGTTCCCGTGAATTTAAAAGTGTAAATTTCCTTCCTTATTAAAATCTTCGAAAGTAATAAAATGAGTAATCAAATTGATCAATCATCGTTGGCCTGCCTAATGGTAGTGTTAGGCGTCATCATGACCTATAATGGATTTTGGATCGTGACAGCTTGGTATCAGAGCTCTAGGTTCACTTAGGTCTCACGAGTCATGAGCAAGTCTAGTAGAGTCTTGCGGATCGGTACAAAGACGTCTGTACTTATCTTCGAGAGGCTAAAGGGCTGTTAGGAGCACTTCCCTTCTTGATTCCTCATCGTGCGATTTGATTTCTTTGAGGATTATGCCTTTATTTTCTTTCCTACTCAATCTTATGCGATGTGAAGTGCTTGTTATAAATTGGGCATCGAGGAGTTGTTGTGGTACTGCAGACGTGGTGCATGTTGTTTTTCCATTCATATTCTGGCAGGCTATTATCGTCGCCTTGCAGAAGGATATTCTGTCGTTTCAGTTCAGTATCTGTATATCCTATGGTTTTGAGGCTATGCACATATTGCTTTGATGTTCATGCATTATTATCGCATAGTGTTGTTGTAATGGTAGAGTGCTTGTCTATGCGTCGAGGCACTGAATGACTCGAGTGGAAGATCTCTTAGTGCGTGATTTAGAGGTTCAACATTAAATTCCAGCGGAGGAAAGGCAATCGGACTATGGATGTTCAGGCTTTGGATGATGGAGTAACAAGACTTGATATTTTCGAGCAGGTTAGAATTCTCATTAATGACGTGGTTTCGTCATCCTTGTTTGAACTCTTTAAGGCTTGCCGGTGTTATGGTCTTCTTTGATTTGCCTTCGGGGCAGAGTGTTATGAAATGGGCCCTAAGAAGCGGTTGTCAGAGATGGCAGTGTGTAGCAGTTTTAGGATCGAATTGGTGTTTCTAATGTTGATGGCTCGAGAAAGATGATCTTCGGGGAGTCTTAGACCTGGTAGCAATTATAGTCAGGTGCTACAGAGATGGATTTTAATTTGAGGCAGCATTTGGGTAGCGAAGGATGAGGAAGGACATGGTGGGAGGTGTCTCGTGGTGATTGAATTGCTAGCAGGTCAAGTATGAAAAGCAGAGGTCGAGAAGTTGCTTAAAGGAGATGATTTAATCGAAGTGGGAGTGGCATAGTAACATATGGATTCTCTTGTAAGATAGCCACATGCCTTGAGAAAAGTTTAGAGCGATTTGGGAATCGTGGTGGAGCATGACCAAGTCTATAAATGCCATTTTAGGACGGTGGCTACTGCACTAAAGAAGGATTAATATGACAGGAAGGAGTTTTCTTCGAATGAAGAGGGGTGTAAAGGCTTGATTATCATTGTGGGATGCGATGTGACTTCGAGTTTGGAATGTATTATCGGACTTCCATTTGACGTCAATAGGGAATGAACAGACTTTTATAGCTGGTGGACGAGCATGGGCTCAGGAGGGGATTGCTGATTTCGTGATAGTTGTAACCAGGGCAATGTCGTTGGACGATGTCGAAATGGAATCCCACAAGTGGGTATCTCCTATGAGCGAGTTAGCGGTTGCCATGATCCGACAGAAGGTCGAATATCCGACCCGACCGGTCGTTTTGAGCTCGAGCGCATCGTTTGGTAGTTTGAGGCCTCGAGTAACTTTACTTCAAGTATTATCGCTTGTACATGCACTCATAATTGAATTCAGGAAGTTCGGAGTTGATTTAGAAAGAAAATTCTAAATTCGAAAGCACTAAGTTGGAAGAGTTGACTAAGGTTTGACTTTTCAGTAAACAATCTCAAAATCGGGATTTGTAGGTTCCAAAAGGTTTGTATGATGATTATGGACTTGGGATTATATTCGGATTGAGTATCCGGTCGCTCGGGAGCATATCAGCGCTTATTGTGAAAAGTTGGCATTTTGAAGGTTTTAGAATTTCTTAAGTTTGGTTTGAGGTGGAATTTGGTATTATCGAAGTCCCTTTAGGGTTCCAAGCCTTGGAATAGATTTGCATCGTGATTTGTGACTTGTACGTAAAGTTTGGCCTCATTCCGGATTATTTAAGTATAAATCAGACGTGCTCATCGAAGTTTGAATGTTTGGAAGTTTAAAAAATGGTTTTGACTATCGATTCATATTTTTGATGTTGTTTGGTGTGATTTGAGGCCTCGAGCAGGTTCCTGTTATATTTTGGGGCTGATTTGTCTTATTGGACGGGGTCACGGGGGCCTCAGGTGTGTTTTTGATGTGTTTTGGTAGTGTCGCGCTCTTATTTGATGTTTTGGCGTCGTTTTCTTGGGTATACAGGATAATAAATTGATAAAACAGCCTTCAATTTGTGATTGTATTGAAATTTTAGATCCGTATCGTAATTACGGAGCCATAGCAACAAGAATCGTCGAATTCTGATCTCGTATGAGAGAGTTATACCCATTTTCGTGTCGGACAAAATTGCTGGTTTCTGGTGCGAAGCTTTTTTCATCGCGAACGCGAGAGACGTTCCGCGAACGCAAATAAGGATTTCTGGGTTGACCGGTCAACGCAAAAAATTTCTCTTTGCGAACGCGAAGGTATCCCACGAAGGCGATGAAGAAAAATCTTCTAGAAAGTGTTTTAAACCGAGAATTTTAGTATTTGGGGCATATCTTGAGTTCTAGAGCTCTGTTTGAGGTGATTTTTGCAACGTGTTTCTCGTCTCAACATGGGGTTAAATATTTGACCTTTATTTTTATGTTTCTCCATGATTATTTTCGTTAGTCATTATTTTATCCGTATTTGGATTGTAGAAATTGGGATTTTGAGCCCCAAAGTTGAGAAATGATAAATCCTTGGCTCGAGGGTCGATTCATGGACGAAATTGGATCGTTTCTGGATATAGACCATATGATTTATGGGTAATATTTATATTTAATAATTTTCAGTATTTAGGAACGTGGGCCCGAGGGTTAACTTTGTTGACTTTCGAGCGGAGTTGAGAATTGTTATAAATTGATTTATTGTGAGTATTAGAGTATATTTTTATTGGTTTGCACATTATTCGACTAGTTTTGGAGCGACATGTATCGGTTTGAGGTGTTAGATTGGCGTTGGAGACGATTATGGAACTTCGGAGCGAGGTAAGTCTCCTATCTAACCCTTTGAGGTGGAATTTATCCTGTACGTGTTATATTCTTATGTGCTACATGTTGTGGGAGATACGCACGTATGAGGTTACAGGTGTCCGTGCTTATGCTAGAAATCCTGATTATGTCCAGGCAGATTTAGGTTTACACCATGCTATAATTGTACTATTTGAGTTATCTTTACTTGTTTAATTCCTTTATTTCGCGTTATGACTTGAGATTAGCCTTGCATAGGGTGATACACTCGCTATTGTAGAGATGTGACGAGCTACTTGATAATCCGTAGAATAATTTGTGCTTCCCTTATGAATATCTCCCGCGTTGTGCGTATTCATTGCAATGTTTTCCTTATATTTCATAACTCACACCTATTTTCATGAGTGGGGCCAAGGAACCGTTAAAGCTTCTTACTCTTATAGGATCAGTCCGTTCACCTCGGCAGGATTATGTACCACACTCTTATGGGAGCGGGGCATTCGCCTCAACAGTATGATATATGCATCTATTGTTTGTGCCACTTGTCCCTCGGCAATGTACACGTTATAATGGGATCGGGCCAATCGCCTTAGCAGTATCGTATTGCTTCTTGTATCAGACTGTACGATCTCAACATAATCGTGCGTTATAGAGCTAGCAATCTGAATATTCACGAGGTTCTTACTTCCGTTGACGCCTTGCACCTTATATGGTACTTTCTTATACATTTGATATTGGCACTTGATATTTTCCGAGCTGTTGAGATAGGATACGAGATTAAGAAGTTTATATCATTAAAAGAAATTTTGAAAGATTAGCTGGTTATCGTTTTATCCCACTATTACTGTTGTGCTTCATATATGTTTAGGATTTAGCATACTGCTTTATTGGACCTCTAGTAAGTGTCGATGTCGACCCTTCGTCACTACTTCTCCTAGGTTAGGCTAGATATTTAATGGGTACGCGTTGATTTACGTACTCTTGCTACACTTGCTTCACTTATTATGCGTGTATGAATATATATGTCTGGTGGTTTTTGGGCGCAAAGACGCAGCTGTGGCAGGGACTTTACGATGAGTTGCATTCCATGTTACGATCCGTAACATACTGAGCTTCCATCAGAGTTATTTATATTCTCTTGTCTAACTTCTAGATAGATGTTGTATTTTATTATATTTCTCGTAGATGCTCATTGCACTTGTGACATCGGGATTTGGGACATACTAGTTGATGCTTACGGTTCTCTATCATTTCTCGTATAAACAACAAATTGTGTACGTTCCCGTGGATTTAAAGTGTAAATTTCCTTCCTTATTAAAATTTATGATTTCGAAAGTAATAAAATGAGTAATTAAATTGATCAATCACCATTGGCTTGCCTGACGGCGGGTTTAGGCGTCATCAGAACCTATAGTGGATTTTGGATCGTGACAACATATTATGGTCAATCTTAAAAGCATAACACACAATAAATATGCATTAATATATGATGGTATGCCTAGGTCTCTGAAGCTGGTGTGTACATTGCATACATAGTCGTTTTCATACGTGACTCATAAAGGAGGATTCATCCAGAAGTAATGAGCCACCATAACACGCTTTAAAACTGAATTAGAGCACTGTATCATAACATGCTCTGCAGTTGTACTGGAGCGATATATCATAACAAGCTCTATAACCTTATAATATACTTGATCTTATATAATATACTTACATGTGCGACATGCATAAATATACTCATATAATACACTTATAATATACTTGTAACCGTATTATATAAGATCATGCACAAGATGATCATATATAACAATATACTTATATATACGACAACATACATAAATATCTAATCTGGAGCCATATATTATAACAAGCTCAAATATACCATAAGCAAGTACAACAAACAAGTTCCTGTGCATATGCTTGTCTCTTCATGTATATAGTCACATAAGCATTTATGCCATATATAACTCACTAGCTAGCCGTTAGCCCTCCGCCACTTTGAGCTTGACTTGACAATGAGAGTGTTGTCATGGGGCAGCAAGAGTGTTGCCAAGATAAGGTGCATGAGCAGCACCAAGGAAAAAAGGAAAACGAGCAAGTGATGACCAAGGCTTTGACGGAGGCAAGGCAGCTTGGCAAAGGCTTGACAATGAGATGCGGGCTGAGGGCGGCACTTGATCATGGCAAAGGCATCAAGTCATGGGGCAGTGATGCCAAGGCAGTGCAAAAACAAAGTGGGCAAAGGCAGGCTAAGTGCAACGAAGGCATATGCGCGAGGCAAACTTGTCATGACAATTGGGTGCGGAAAAAGGCCATAAGCGTGGGCAATGGCATAGGAAAAATGCGGCTCTAATATACCTAAGTACAAGGCATTGGCGCCTGATTCAACCCAAGGCACACGCATGGGTAGCAAGCTTCAGATTGACCAAGTCAAGGGCGGTTACACGGCATAAGTTGTGCACATGGGCATCAGTTGGCTTTTGCTTAAAGCTGGCAGATTTTGTTAGCACATTTTTGTGCCATTTTTTCATTATTATTAGCATGATCTATATGATCCTAGAAGTTGGGGTATGTCAACTACACTAGGCTAAAATAGTGGGTTGTGTGGTACAAGTGTCTAAGCCTAAGTGCGACAAGTGTAAGACAAAGGAGTTGTCTCATGTGTTATAAATGAGCAGCATCCTTATGCTTGTGAGAAGAAGAGAAAAATGCGTGAGAGCACATTTGAGATATAGGGAAGAGTCCTAAGTCTATTTTCAAGAGGTAAAACGCCTAAAGTCAAGAGTGATCTTTTGAGTTTGGGTTTCTTTGTGTGCTCGAGTTAAATACAAAGTTGGGAAAAGAATTTCCTATATATTGTGCCTTGTGTTCTTGTTAATTTTCTGTTTCCTTTACTAAATTTCATTGCCTAAATTGTTCTTAAACTCACTACATTGAAAGCTGCCTAATAATATTCTAAGTCCAAAGTTGCTGTAATTTTGGCTAAGTGTTGTGAGAAGGCTGAAGTTGGGCGTGAGGCTTGACTGCCGCACAGGCTGGTTTTGACGAACAGAAATCACCCATGTGACAACTGGTATTAGAGCAAAGCAGGTTCGTGACGAAGACATGACAGTGGGAGATTTCATGGGTCTTGTTCGAGAACATGACCGGTTGTAATAACAAACTGGGGAAAAGGCTAACGAAACTGGAGGTATTGATTGGTAATGTCCCTGAAGGCGACGAATTTCTGACCCTCGTGATAATGTTTGCCTACATTGAGGCAGAATTGGCAAGGGTAAGTCAAGAGAATGCGGATCTAAAAAGCGAGACAGTGGTGCTGCGACGTGCTGTGGGCGAGAATGCTCCTCAACGTGGTGCTCACCGTCTCAAGGTAAAAATTCCTGAACACAAGGCATTTGGTGGTATAAGGAGCACGCGTGAATTGGAGAATTTTCTTTGGGATATGGAGCATTACTTTCATGCTGTTTGTGTGCAAGACGAGAAGGAGAAAGTAATCTTCACTATCATGTATTTGAGTGAAGATGCTAAGTTATGGGGGCGCACTCGTGTGACTGAAGATGAATGTTTTGGCAGACCAAAGATTGTGTCATGGGAGTGGCTTAAAAACAAATCGAAGGATCAGTTCCTTCCTAGCAATACGTCTTGGATTGCTAGGGACAATCTGAAAAAGTTGAAACACACCGGATCAGTTGGATCATACGTCAAAGAGTTCACTTCTTTGATGTTGGTATAAGCAATATGTTGGAAGAAGACAAATTGCACAACTTCATGAGCGGGCTGCAACGGTGGGCACAATTTGAGTTGCGTAGGAAGCATATTCAAAACCTCGCAAGTGTTGTGGTTGCGGCTGATGCATTGGGCAATTTTTACTTGGGTGAAGACACTTCTTCTTCAAAGTCCAACACCGGAAAGAAAGACAAGGCAGGAGTGGAAGAAATGTAAAAATAACAGTGCTAATGAAGACAAGGGGAAGGGAAAGCAAGAGGCTGGAACTTCAAAGAGCAAGGAAAAGGGTAGTAAATTCAGTGGCTGCTTCATTTGTGATGGGCCACATCGAGCAAGGGACTGCCCGAAGAAAGCCGTGTTAGATGCTATGACTGCCGCGGACAAGAGGGCTGCATTGGAGGCAATGACCAGTGACAAACAAGTAGCTAGAGTGAATGCAATTGTGGCTGAAGAGAAGGGAGGACAAGGGGCGTTGCTTGTCAACCCCTTAGGACTCATAAATTGAGCTAACCTCAACGAGGACGTCGTGTTTCAAAGGGTGCGGGTGGTTTGTTAGCCCTCTGCCACTTTGAGCTTGAGTAGACAAGTTTGCCCCATGAGAGTGTTGTCATGGGGAAGCAAGAGTATTGCCAAGCTAAGGTGCACGAGCTAGCACCAAGGCAAAAAGGGAAACGGGCAAGTGATGGCCAAGGCTTTGACGGAGGCAAGTCAGCTTGGCAAAGGCTTGAAAATGAGATGCAGGCTAAGGGAGATACTTGATCATGGAAAAGGCATCAAGGCATGGGGCAGTGATTCCAAGACAAGAAAAAAACAAAGTGGGCAAAGGCAGGCTAAGTGCAACGAAGGCATACGTGCGAGGCAGACTTTTCATGACAATGGGGCGCGGAAAAGGGCCATGTGCGTGGGCAATGGCATGGGCAAAATGCGGCTACAATGTACCTAAGTACAAGGCATTGGCGCCTGATTTAAACCAAGGCACACATATGTACAGCAAGCTTCAGATTGACCAAGTCAAGGGCGGGTAAACGGCACATGTTATGCACATAGACATCAGTTGGCTTTTGTTAAAAGCTGACAGATTTTATTAGCACGTTTTTCAGACATGTTTCCAGTATTATTAGCATGATCTACATGGTCCTAGTAGTTGGGAGATGTTAGCTACACTAGGCTAAAATAGTGAGCTGTGTGGGACAATTGTCTAAGCCTAAGTGCGACAAGTATAAGGCAAAGGGGCTGTCTCATGTGTTATAAATGGGCAGCATCCATATGCTTGTGAGAAGAAGAGAAAAACGTGTGGGAGCACATTTGAGAGTTAGGAAAGAGTCCTATGTCTATTTTCAAGAGTGAAAAGGCCTAAGGTCATGAGTGATCTTTTGTACACGGTTGTACTTTGAGTTTAAGTTCCTTTGTATGCTCGAGTTAAATATAAAGTCGGAAAAAGTTGTGGTCTTGTTAATTTTCTGTTGCCTTTACTAAATTTTATTGCCTAAAGCGTTCCTAAACTTACTAGGTTGAAAGCTACCTAAGAATATTCTAAGTCCAAAGTTGCTGTAATTTTGGCCAAGTGTTGTGAGAAGGCTGAAGTTAACTTCCTATCTAGGAGGTAAAATCTATGGACCCCATATATTTTCGAATTGACCATAATTTAATGAGTGCAATATATGATTAGTTTTCAAATTGGAGTCCAAAAAGGTATTCAGTTCCTCAGTATACTAATTTGGGGGGGGGGGGGGGGGGGGGTTAAGACTGAATCCCATAGATTTCCATGTAGTTTCTCATAATCTGAAAGTAAAAAACAATTATGCAATTATATATTTAACTCAAATAGGTGATCATTGAACTCCTTACCTCAGTTCAAAACGTCGATTCATCGCTCAAAATATCAAATATCTGTCGCTTATTCTCTTAAAAATGGAGTTAAAACGTCTGAAAATCGTGAACACTGGTCATTCTTATTCTAGGCACAAAACTACGCTATCCCGAATGCATCACATTAAGTCTCATCCCTCCAGATCTCGTTATTGCAACCTAACATCCACACGACTGTGATCCAATTAATCCTATTTTCCCTGTCAACTTTCTTCCGTGATCGCGATCCATATCATATGTTGTGAATCTGCACTAGATTGTGGAAAATAATTTTGCGCCAGTTTCTAATCTTCCAGCTTGCAAATATGTCTGAAACCCTCGGAACTCATCTGAAACCATTCACACAAAACACAAACAACTATATCAACATATATACGTGCTCAAAACTCAAATTGGAATACAAATATTCAAAACTAGAGGTCCGGAATGTTACATTCTTAAAAGTTTTCATCCTCGAAAAATCATACCTGGAGTGTCAAGTAGCTATGATATCTTCAACTCCTGTCATGCTCATACTCCCAAGTATCCTCCTCAGTCAGATGTTCCACCATATCATTTTGACCAAAAGAAATCTTTTTCAACCTCATTCCGCTGGCATGTTTGTATATAGTAGCTATTAGAATTTCTTCATAGGACAAGTCACGATCCACCTCTCACCTAATCGTCAATGTCATGTGTTAGATCGTGAACATACTCCAAAGCATAGATAAATAATATTAAATACCTGATGTTAATTCTACTACAAGGCAAGTCCAATAGTCTTGGCTCAATCACTTATTATTTGCCACTGTACCTCAGACTCAACTTTTTTTTTCCAAAGCTTATCACACCCTTCATCATGGAAATATTTAGCGACACCAGGTCACCCACCATGAACTCCAATTCACAATTGTTCTTGTCTGCGTAGGAACCAGTCAATCCGAGAATGATACCATCAATCATATAAAGCCTTATATAGCATCATTCATATGTCGGACTAGGGTGTGTTATTATTGAAAAATTAGCTTAAGGAAATTGATCATCTAGACGGCCACTAAAATCAATAGGGAAGTTCTCAAAATATCCTCGAGTATCTGTTAGTTTCTTGAATTGTCCATCAGTTTGTAACTAAATTTTTTAGTTAAGCTCAACTTGAGTGCCCAATACATCTTGAGAAAATTGCAAAAAGTTGATTGTAATATGTGATCCTTTGTCAAAAACGATAGAAATATGCATCCCATGCAACCACTATATTCTGAAGGTATATTTGTTGCTCCGCTATATAAGTGGTCCAGAATGGCTGAAAGTGAGTAACTTCGTGTTCCTATCTATAATCACTAGATCTAGTCAACATCCTCATAGTACGTGGCAAGCTCATCACATAGTCCATTCTGATCAGCTTCCACTTTTACTTGAGAATAATCATGCTCTAAGATAACTCATCGAGTCCTTGATGCTCATACTTGACTTACTAATAGTTCAAGAAGTGAAAAAAGTATGCAACATCCACTTTCACATTCCTCCAGTGATAATTCTCGCAAGTCAAGATACATCTTGGTAGAATCGGGATGAAACATCCACTTTCAAAAAAGTCGGAATCTCTATAGCATTGGTAGGTCTAGGCTAATTCTGAACTCCCTCAAACACTTAGGATAACCTTGATACCTTTACCAGAAATGATATGACCAAAGAAAGCAACGCAATACAATCAAAACTCATACTTGGAGAAATTAACATAAAGTTTGAGCTCCCTCAAAATTTGAAGCACAATCTTCGAATGTTGTTCATGCTCCTCTCAACTACATGAGTAGACAAAAATATCATCAATGAACATCGTGACGAACAAATCCAAATAAGGTTGAACACTCAGTTCATCAATTCAATAGATATTGCTGGAGCATTAATTAATCCAAAAGACATCACTAAGAACTTGTAATAATTATAACGAGTCCTAAAAGTTCTCGTAAGGATGTCAAAAGCCCTATTCATTACCTGATGATAGTCAGACCTCAAGTCAATCTTGGAAAACATCTTATCACTATGAATAAGATCAAACATATCATCAATACGAAGCAATGGATACTTATTCATGATGGTAACCTTATTCAACTACCGATAGCCAATGCACATCCTCATAGTACCATCCTTCTTTTTCACAAACAACGTTGGTGCATCTGAAGAAGAAACACTCGATCTAATGGAATCCCTTACTAAGCAAATCATGTAACTTCTCCTTCAACTCCTTTAACTTGGCTGGAGCTAAAAAGTATGGTGCGATAAATGAGGGGTGGATGCACGACACCAAGTTAGTATCAAAATCAATGTCCCTATCGTGTGGTATCTCTGATGGATCTACATAAATATATCAGAAAACTCACTCACAATTAGAACTGAGGTAACAATAGGAGTCTCTATACTAATATCACGAATAAAAGCTAGATAGGCTAGGCACGCCTTCTTAATCATGCCTTGCACGTTCAAGAATGAAACTACTATATGCGGTTAAAACCGGACCTACCCAATTACGCTATTGATTGAGATAAAGGAACTATGTCGAGGGGTAGCCTCGTAATGAATCAGACCAGAGCGCAAAGACGAAGCATCGATTCTAAGGATCGAGGTGCCTGTAGAGATCGAGGCCAGCAACGACCGAGACCAAATATGACAGACTTCGAGCAAAGCGCAATAACGGAAAGGCGAGATATCCGTGACTGATAGAAGATCATGGCGTAAATCTCGGAACAGATCAAATCAAGGGCGGTCATCTAGATAATCATGGGATTTACTTCCATAGTTAGAATTGTACCTTAAACTGGATTCCTCTACTATATAAAGGGGGTCCTAATAATCTTGTAGAGACCTTACATTCACAGAGATCAAAGGAATACACTATTTACTCTTTAATTTACATTCTCTTGTTTATCAGCTTGTAACGTTTTGATTATCATTGCACAACTAGCTAGAGGGTGTACTAGCGCGAGGGCTCTTTCCAAAAATATTGGTTTGCTTTACATTATTGTCAATTTCCATCACTTATGTTTACGTTTATCAACTGGTATTAGGGAAAATCACGTATCCTTAAAAACACATTATAAGTTTAATTGTTATCCAGTTTTAAGGGTAAACAGTTTGGCGCCCACCGTGGGGCTAAGGATAATAGTGATTGCCTAGTATTAATCCTCATAACACACACTACTTTTACGCTTGTTCTCGTAAGTATCTTTGGTTTTAGGAATCAACATGTCGAACTCTCAAGCAGTTCCCACTCATACAGTTACCAGCCTTGGTCTTCATGGCGAGAACGAGCACATAGTAGCCCCGGGAAATGGAGTACCTCCAATTAATCCCGATTCTCCACTCTCAGATCTACTCGCTCTCCCGGAGTTATCATCACCAGAAGAAAGCAGCGCTTCAGCTTCGGCCTCGAGTACTTTCGTGTTCTCGATATCGACAGCAAGGTCGAAGCCACGAGCATAGATCTCCTCGACAGTCTCTCTTTGAGACTGGTACTTGGCATTCTTGACAGCCCAGCATGATCGAGTCTTAGCGGTGCCAACCACTTCTCTCGCTCGGGCTTGAGTAGATTCAGCATCAGCTTGGTAGACTGCCACGGTCGCCTCCGCTTCAGCCTTTACTTTTTTTAACTCAGATGCAGCCTTAGCTAGATCGGTAGCCAACCTAGCCTCGAGCTCCTCAATTTTCTTGGCTCGGGCCAAGCTTTCCTCCTTCATTCTTTGGAGTTGGCGTTCGCTCGATGACAGTTAGGCCCGAGCTGTATCCTTCTCCGAGGTAAGGCGGTCTATAGTTTGCTTCAACCCCACAGTCTCCGCCTTCATCATGTTGGCCTCGTCACGATGTTTTTCCATCTATTCAGCCTTCTGTTGAACCTGCAAGATCAAAGTATTAGTCTTCATCTCCGAATTCATATATCAAACTTCTAAGAAAACTCTTCATTACCTGCTCGATCAGGTCGGTCTGCTCTTTGTGAGCTTTGTCCAGTTCAGCTCGGAGGTCCTTGATCTCCTCTTGTTTTTGCCCACTAAAGAGTTTGAGGGCATCTTTATCCTCCGTGAGCCTTTTAAGATCGGCCTCACACCGGTTCAGCTCGGCCCGGGATTTAGAAAATGCTTCCCGATGGAGCATCATGGCCTATGGAGAAAGAAAGGAAATCAGGCAAAAGGAAATAAAGGCAAACGTAATACTGATAATGGGAGCTGAAGTTTACCTGGCCCAGGAGTCTCTGAGCCTTATCGAAGATACTTGATGCATCACCCAGATCTGAAGCTTCTTCGACTCCCGTAAAGCAACCGTGGAAAAGGTCCCCTCCCTCGTGGGCCATTCCCACATCGAGGGTCTCCATGGCCTGGGCTTCCTGAATTTGCCCCTCGGAAAATGTGGGGAGCGGCGGCGAATTATCAATATTTATTGCCCAAAGCAAGTCACTTTGGGCGTTCTCTTCATTCCAAAGGGCCTCAGAACCGGCCCTTTCAGGCACATCCACCGATTGCTCATCATGGCGGGGGGCATCTTCTGCCTTCGAGGACTCGGGGACTTTGCTCGGGCCACCCTTCGAGATCTCCTCGGTCCGAGGCCAAACTTCTTAGATCATCACCGTCTCAGCGGCTTTTGGGACCTCGGTGCCCCTCTTTCGATCCACCAGCTCATTGTCAGCATCTTCTTTTTCCTCTTCTTCATCTCGTAGTCGCTGAGCTACATCGGCAGACAGGGCGGGGGTGTCATTCTTCTACTTACGAGCCTTGCTCTTTTTATGCTTTGGAATCTCGAAAGGTCAGACCCTTTTTCTTTTCTTCTCCTTCTACGGCTTCGGGAGCGAGGGCGGAACCTCCTCCTCCACGGACGGGGGGCTCATGGTGGCATCTTTCCCAAGGCCTGTATAAAAGGAAATCAAGTAAGCATAAGACAAAAACATTTTAAGGCCATCAGATACGTGAAGAAAAGGCTTACCATTTTTGTTAGCCTCTCATCGGCCCCTTCCTAAATTGCGCCATGAGCACTCTGCATACGAGGAGGTCGAAGATAGGGTCCGAACCCAGCTCTTGAGGTCCGGGATCGCACCAGGTATCCAAGCGACCGCTGTATCATAGAAACATATGTCGATCAAAAGAAGTAAAGGGAACAAAATAGTAAATAAAAGCTAAAGGAAGGATCGAACTTACGCTCCATATTCCACTTCTCGTGAAATGGCATCTTCTCGGCCAGAATTAGGTCGGAAGTTTTCACTCGAACGAACTGACCTATCCACCCTCGATCCTTGTCCTCGTCCATGCTCGAGAACAACACCTTCGTGGATCGACGCTGAAGCTTTATCAACCCACCTTGAAAAAGACGGGGCCTATACAGCCTGATGAGGTGGTCGAGGGTGAAAGGCATTCCTTTTTTTTATCGCAAAAAATCGAAGCAAAATGACAATGGGGCAAAAGGAAGGGTGGATTTGGCCTAGCGTTATTTGGTATTGGCGGCATAAGTCGATGATAACGGGATCTACAGGGCCCAACGTGAAAGGATAAGTGTAAACACTTAGAAACCCTTCGACGTGGGTAGTAATATCTTCCTCGGAAGACGGAATCACCACCTCTTTCTTCTCCCAATGGTAGTCTTCCTTGACCTGCTCAAGGCCGCTCTCACTTATCGAGCACATGTACCTAGACATTGGCTCACACCGACCAGGGACAGAATAATTTTTCTCGACATTGAAATCGGAAGAAAAATCACACCCCATCTCGGGAACGCATTCCTCAGGGCGCGGCTCCACCGGTGTTTTGTCGCTGACCGGCCGCGATGAAGAGGTTTTTTTCCTTTTGAGCAACAGTTTTTGATGTCCTCGCCATTTTTGTGTAAAAAAAGAAGAAGAGTATAAGGTTTGGTGTTTTGAGAAAGGGTTGTTAACGGAGCAGAACGGGAAGGCTTAGAAGATGCGAAAAGCTTTGAAGTTTTTGTAGATAGACTTGAAAAACTTAAAGAGATTTTGAAGATTAGTACAAGAAAAATCCAAAGTAAAGTTTGAGGAAGTGAGAGAAGACCTATTTAAGGATTAACGGTGACGGTTCAAAGGCACTGGTGGGCGACCGCCAACTGACACTCATTAATGATTTTGGGAAGTGTACCAATGGGATGCTTCGGTCGCTTACTTACGTCATGAGGAATCGAGGTATTAAATTGAAGGCTCAATTCGTTTCTTCTCATTACATTCCAAGAAATGAGGGGACTATCTGTATACAGTTAAAACCGGGCCTACCCGATTATGCTATTTGATCGATACGCGGGAACTGCATCGAGGGGTAGCCTCGTAATGAATCAGACTAGAGCACGAAGACGAGGCATCGAGTCCAAGAATCGAGGTGCCTGTCAAGATCAAGGCCAGCAGCGACCGAGACCAAATATGATAGTTTTCGAGCAAAGCGCAATAACGGAAATGCGAGATATCCGTGACTGACCAGAGATCATGGCGTAAATCTCAGAACAGATCAAATCAAAATCGGTCATATAGTTAATCATGGGATTTACTTCCATAGTTAGAATTGTACCTTAAATAGGATTCCTCTACTATATAAAGGGGGTCCTAATCATCTTGTAAAGACCTTACATTCACACAGATCAAAGAAATACAATATTTACTCTTCAATTTACATTCTCTTGTTTATTAGCTTGTTACGTTTTGACTGTCATTGCACAACTAGCTGGGAGGGTGTACTAACTCGAGGGCTCTATCCAAACATTGGTTTGCTTTACATTATTTTCAATTTACATCACTTATCTTTACGTTTACCAATTGGTATTAGGTGAAATTATGTATAGTTAAATCCACGTTATAAATTTAATTGTTATCCAGTTTTTAAGGTATACAACTACCATACTTGTGCAGTGGCTAAGTGTCCCCCTCAATTCCAATCTAGGCAAACATGGCATTGCCAATGTAACTATCTTAGCATGATAATCCATAATAGCATGATATAGGGACCCAATCTCTGCCAAGAATCGTCTCAAATTCCAACATATCCAATAATAGAAGATCAACCAATGTCTCATACCTATTAATATTGACTGTGTAGGTATGATAAAGCCAATCATCAACAATGAAATTCCCAATAGGTGTAGTAACATGAATAAGAGTATCAAGAGAATCACAAGACATTACAAAATACGATACAAAATAAGATGATACATATAAATAAGTATAACAAAGATCAAATAATAGTAAAGCTTCCCTTTGACAAACTAAGACAATACCTATGATAATTGTATCAGATGCAACCACTTCATGCCACTAGAATAAGTATAGAAAAGAGCCTATCTATTGCTTATCTGACATTCACCATTAGGATGACCTCTACCCGGATTAGCACCACGCCTAGCTGGCTGGGCTAGTGGTGTAGCAATTAGGGCTGAGATCATGGCCTAAGTACCCTGCGTAGGCATACCACTCTGCAACCTAGGGAAATTCTTATTGACATGCCCTATATGTCCACACTCATAGCAACCCTCACGAGGACGAGGTTGTTGAATTGAGTCTTCCCCTAATAACATGAATGTCCACTAAAAGAACTTTGTACTACAGATACATTGTATGATGACTCCTCTTGGTAGTCATCATACAAGAGGACTATGAGCCCGTTTGGATTGGCTTATTTTAAGTGCTTTTAAGCCAAAATAGCTTTTAAGCCATTTTGTAGTGTTTGGATAAAGTAAAGAAGCGCTTTTAAGCACTTGTTTTTAAGCTAAAATGACAAAAATAAGCCAAAAGTCAAAAGCTAGAATTCCTAACTTATGGCTTTTGTCTTAAAAGCCATTTAAAATAGGCCCATCCAAACGGGCTGTATGACTAACTTGAATACTGTGAGAAGTCAATGGTGCTAGCTGAACTGACCTACCAGAATAACATCTCCTATAAGAACCCTTGCCTATAGACGAGGCACCACTAAAACTACCTGGGCCACGAGGCCTCTTGGCCTATTGCTCTTCTCTACACTACCTTGAATAAATATGCTCATTCTTCGACGCTATTTTCACATCCTGACAAAACAAATTCCAAGTCTCAGCCTCTCGTGCCCTACTAAGCTTAATGCAATCATTAAGCCCTTAATGAATCTTCTCACCTTCTCAGTCTTAGTGGAGATAAAACAAAGTAGCATGACGTGATAAATCGATAAACTTTATCTCATATTTTGATAGTCATACTAGCATGGTGCACTTGCTAAAACTGACCAGGCAATATAGCTCTACTGGTGAGTGAAATAAACTTCTTTAGGAAGAGATGCGTAAATTGAGTCCAAGTAAGATGAAAGAAACCTGATGGTTTGCCTAGCTCATAAGTCTATCACCATCTCTTAGCTAGTCCACTTAACTGAAAAAGTCAACTCCATTAGACTCCACAATGCCCAAATTATGCAAAATCTTATGCATCTGGACAACAAATCCTCACTATCAGCTACTGAATCGCCATCAAAATAGGGAGGAGACAAATTTTGGTACATGTCTATCATCTTATTATCCTCAAAAAACATATTGTCTCTTACTACTGGTTTCACTACACTAGTTAGTAGTGGGGTGACAAGAGGTTGTGGTCCCCCAATAGGCTGGATCCTTGATGTTGTTGGTATGGAGTGTGAGTAGTTGGAGTATGGACTCCTCTTTGTACGTGAGAAGTAGCTAGAGCTACGAGAATTACTCATGTCTGATCCATGCTCTCAAAGAACTCGATAATACAAACCAAAGTCTCATAAAGCATAGAGGTAACAACGAAATCCTCAGGAACCTATGCAGGACCTAGCTGTTCATCTTGAATAGGATCCTACTTGTAATGACCTGATTGGTCATTTCGAGCTTTGGTATGTCGTTCGTCAATTTGATACCTTTTGTAGATATGATGTGTTATGACTTATGTATATTGTTGGTTTTGATGTTCGCATTCGCATGGTTTGCCTCGTGTTCGCGAGCTGTTGGGAGGAAGACCTCAGCGTTCACGTTATATGGTCATGTTCGCATAGAGTTGTACCAAGAAGGGTGCTCGTTGGCTATCACGTTCGCGAGATGGGGCTCGCGTTTGCGGTGATTTGGTATGTTGGCTTTCGCAAATGTGGGGCACAGACGTGATCACGTATAGAACTTTCCTGGATAACCGTTTTTTGTGCTTCGCAAATGCGGAGCTTGTGCCGCATTCATGAACGGTATTTCTGGGCAACTATATAGTTATTACGGAAATTTGACCCATTCTTTTATATTTTGCGTGCTTGTGTTGAAGAGGGGTGATGTTTTATAGAGATTTTCATACAAGGCAAGAGGGTATGTGATTTCAACCTATTTGTTATTATATTTCAAGAATTTACATGGATTTCTACACCTAAATATGGAATTTTAAACGAAAATTCGAGGGTTTTGTCTACACTTTAAGTGAGTGTATTTTGAAGTTTTGATCATCTATTTGGACTCGGATTTAGAAACAAACTATGTATTTGGACTCGGCACGTTATGAGTCATCGGATTTTTGTATCGGTTGTGAATATCGGGCATGCAAGCCCGAGTTGACTTTTGTTGGTTTTTTGAAATTCTTCAAAGATCGAAGATTAATGGATTAGGATCGCTTCCTTTAGAATTATTTGTCTTTCTTGGATAATGTTTGGCTTGGATTTGCGTTATTGGAGGGCTAGGCAAGCTTTTGACGTGATTTGTGATTGAAGCTAGCATAGGAAGAGGTAAGTCTCTTGGCTAACCTTGTTAAGAGGGAAATCCCTAGGATTTGACTTGATTTATATGTGTTTAAGGTATTGGTGATGGTTTATATACGTGGTGGCGAGGGTATATGCTCTGATCAAGTTTATATCATACCCGGGGTAGAATTGAGATACTTTTTGCCTTGTTTTGATTATGTCTTCATCTTGATTAATGATTTGTTGTCTTATATGATTGAGTTCACTATTTTATTCATGTTAGAGATCATGCCTAGGTCTATGATTAATTATGATGGCATGGGAACTTGTTCCTGATATGTTTACTTGCTTGAATCATCTGTAGTCTCATAGAAATTTCATGAGCACATATCTACATGATTATTATTAAGTCCTTGTGCATATTTTATCAATTAATTCTTGGGCATATTCATATATATTATATTTGAATGTTGATTTAGACTGAAGTTGTGGCATGAGAGGCAAGGTCATGCAGTTAAAATAGTTATGGAGCGGGACATGAGGAGCGAATATTTGATTGTGTGATGTTATTTAGCTCCTCTTTGCACTTTAATTTTGTATTGTCCCTCTGGAGTCAGGTGATTATCCATGTTATTAAGCTCCTCTTTGATGGTGTATCGGCTCGATACATAGATTTTGTTTCGCATTATTGTGATAGATTTTTTATCGGGATACACGAATTTTGTATTCCGGAACATGGATCTTCTACCGATCATGGCATTATATAGAGCATTATATAGAGTCTTGAGAATGCATAGACATCCATGATTCATTTAGAATAAATAATGATTGTTGCGTGCTATATATATATATATATATATATATATATATATATATATATATATATATATATATATATATATATATATATATATATATATATATATATAATACTTGGGAGCCTTGACTCCAATGATTGAAGCATGCTTACTTTACATGCCATACGTGAGCAGCGTTATGATTATCTGTTGAATTGGAAAAGCACGCTTTATGCCTTTCAATTGTTTTATATCTTGATACATCTTGATCACGAGGCTATTTATTGTTTTAGCTCCACGCTTGTATTATTTCTGTGTTGTAAATATCTTGACGCCTATAGCTTGTGACTACTTATTCGATGTTAGACTTGATACTTACTAGGTATAAATTGTGGTGTACTCACAATACACTTCTGCATATTTTTGTGCAGGTTTTGAGACTAGTATTGTGGTACTCTTTGGGTTGAGTAAGAGCGTGTTATTGGAGACTTTGTGGTAAGCTACCATACTGTTTCGATCTAAAGCACAAGGAGTCCACGTCCTTATTTAACTCCTGTCTATTTTGTTTTCGCACAGACAATTGTGATTATGTATTCAGACTTGTTGTAATGACCCGACCGGTTGTTTCTAGAATTGGCACTTCGTTCGAAAGTTTGAGATATTGAATGGCTTTATATGATGTATTACGACTTACATGCATGGTTGGTTTGGTTCTTGGAAGATTTCAGAGTAATTTGGAATACTTAGTTCCTAGTTTGGAAGCTTAAGTTATTGGTGTTCACCAACTTTGACTTTTGTGTATTTGATCTCGGATCAGAGTTTTGATGGTTCCACAAGGTCCTAATGGTAATTTTGGACTTAGGCGTATTTCTGAATTTGAATTCGGAGGGTCCAAGGTTGATTTGACTCTAATTGGTGAAAGTTGAAGATTGATCGCTTGGAGAGTTGATAGGTTCGACCCATAGTTGACTTTGTGGTTATCGATGTCCGTTTGGGATTCTGATTGAAATAAGTTCGTATGGTAAGTTATGAATAATGTGTAAAATTTGATGTCATTTCGAGTTTTTTAGGGATGTTCGACGTTAGTTTGGAATTCAAAATTTTGGATTAGTTCATTAAGCTTGAAGTGGTGTACGATTAGTGTTTTTGATGTTATTTTATGTGATTTAAGGCCTTGAGTACGTCCATGTTATATTCTTGGATTGGTTGGTTTGATTGGACGGGGTCTCGAGGGCCTCTGGTGTGTTTCGGATGGGTTTTGAACCATTTTACACATGTTTGGAGTTGTTGATTTTCTGGTGTGCTGGTGTTCATCGCAACCGCGAACGAGGAATCGCGATTGTGGAGTGAGTTTGGTGGTTGGCACTTGTTCGCGTAGGGTATGTCACGATCGCATACCTTGGGTAGCTGATGCTCCACGTTCCCATTGGTAGGTCGCGGTCACGTAACACTTGTGTCAGGCTGGGGAGGTCAAATGTTGTGGCCTTCGCGTTCGTGGGAAGGCGTCGCGTTTGCGTAGTCTTGGAAGGTTGATAAATCGCGATCGTGTCCAGGTCTTCGCGTTTGCATAGGGGTCTCGGGAGGCTGTTGTTGGCTAGTGCTTCACGATCACGGGATCCGGCGATCGCGAAGGGTACTCCTGGCGGACTTAAATAACTTTATTTCGAAGGTTTGAGTTATTTTATCACATTTTGAGATTGGGGCTCAGATTCGGGCAATTTTGGAGGAGGTTTTCACGAATTTGATTGGGTATAAGTATTTTTGAGTTGGATTTGGTTATTTTTTACGATTCCATCGTTTTTAGCATTTTAATGATAAATTTATGTGAAAAAATTAGGGATTTTGGCAAAACTTTTCTAAAATAAAAAAATGGGATTTTAACCCTGATTCGGAGTTGGATTGTGATGAAATTAATATGGTTGGACCTTATTCGAATGGGAGGTTGGGATTTGTGAGTTTTATCGGATTTCGGTTTGTGGGCCCAAGTTGACTTTTTTGTTGAATTTTTATTTTTGATAAAAGATCAGAGCTTTATTGTTTGGATTATTTCCTATGGCTTTTATTGATGTTATTAAGTTAGTTTGGCTAGCTTCAAGCCATCCAGAGACTGATTCATGTGTGAAGGAATTTCTAGAGTATTCATTTGGGATTACTTGAGGGAAGTATCTCGCCTAACCTTGTGTGGGAGAATACCCCTTTAGGATTTGACCTTAATATTTTATTTGTGTTATGTGAAAAAAAATGTGTACACGAGGCGACGAGCATGTACACGGGTGCTATGTGTGGATTGTGACTGGAATAGACCTTCAGCTATTAATGTTCCTTATTTTGGGGATGTATTGTATATAAAATATGCTCCATCACTTTGTGGCTATGTGAACGAGATTAGTACCCTTTTTTTAGCCGCAGTAATACTTTAATTGTTAAATACCCATCCGTATTTTACCATTTTCATGTTCTGTACACCTTGTTGATGAATTATGATCTCATATCTGTGATGAAACATTGGTATTATTATTTTTGTGGCATTGTGTCATGTGTGGAAATTTTGCATGGATTGATTTTGTTGTGCAAAGTATAAGGGTGGCATTTTTACTGCTGCTGTTGTTGTGTGGAGCAATACATGCATCCATTATTATACTCTCAGGGCAGTGTGATATGGGCATCAATTATGATATTGTCAGGGCGGAGCAATAAGGGTGGTTATTGTGATACTATCAAGGCATAGTGATACGGCTGGCTATTGTAATATTGTAAAGGCAGAGCGATACGAGTGGTTATTGTGATAGTGTCAGGGCAGAGCGATACGAGTGCCTATTGTGATATTGTCGAGGCAGATCGATACTGGTGGCTATTGTGATATTGTCAGAGATGTGGGCACGAGGTGCTAATTGTGTGTGCTTCTTTGTGATGACTTGTTGTTGAAACTGAGCGTTTATTCGCATTCATTTGTTATCATTTATTTTGAAAAGGTTATTGCTATTATTGTTCTGCTATACTTTTTTTGTCAGTCTTGATCTAAGCACATGTTATTTTGACTAGTGAGTATCACATGTGTTGAACCTCGTCACCACTTTACCGAGGTTAGTCTTGATACTTACTGGTACCGACTATGGTGTACATACTACATTTCTGCATATTTTTGTGCAAATCCATGTGTTGGAGGTAGCAGATCGAGGCAGTGAGAGATTCTTTCATCGTGAGGATTCAAGGTAGAGTTGATTTGATCGTCGCAGTCCCTTGGAACCCTTTCCTTATATTTATACTGCCAATCTCTATTCGAACAGTATTGTATTTTGAGATATTTCTATGTATTCAGTTAGAGCTAGTGACCGTGGACTACCTAGTTCTGGGAAGATATTATGATTATCGCCGACTTGGCTTGTATTACCTCTATTTCCGCATTCATGTTTAACTATATTTAACTATATCATGTTTTTATTAATTTAACTGCTATAAGTGATCGGCTTACCTAATTTTTGAGATTAGGTGTCATCACGACCCTTACAGTGGATTTGGGTCGTGACAAGTTGGTATCAGAGCTCTAGGTTCATAGGTTCTATGAATCATGAGCAAGTTTAGTAGAGTCTTGTGGATCGGCACATAGACATTTGTATGTATCTTCGATGGCCTAGAGAACTATTAGGAAAAAGCAACATCTTTCATTCATTATCGTGCAATTTTATCGATTATGGAGTTTGTCTTTCTATTCTCTCATAGATAGTGAGGACACGTGCTACCGGATCAGTTGAGCAGGGTGTACCATGCTAGAGCCGTGAGAGGACGGGGTAGAGAAAGGGCACGTGTTACAGCTAGAGCACCTGCGAGAGCAATAGTTGAGGAGCAACCAGTAGCTCTGGTTTGGGAGTAGGCACTCGAGAGGCATGTTGGTACCCATGGACTTCAGGAGACCTTGGTGCACTTTCTAAGCATGTTCGGGAGTTTAGCTCAGGCGGGCTTGATTCTAGTTGCACCAGCTACTTCTAGGAGCTCAGACTCCTCCCGCCCGTACACCAGAGCAGCTTGCTCATTCTTATCAGACACTGGGTGTTGTACCGGTATAGCCAGTGGTTAGAATTCTGCTCGAGGTGGATACAGTTGTGCCGGCTGAGGGGCAGAGGAGTTTGGAAAGGTTTCGGATGTTCCATCCTCCCCAGTTTAGTGGAGGGAATTCTAGGTATGCATAGGATATCTTTGATCGGTGTCATCGTATTCTCTGTACTATGGGTGTGGTGGAGGCGAGCAGGGTCGACCTTACTACTTTTCAGCTGACGGGGCCGGCCTATACATGGTGGAAGACTTTTGATGTGAGTAGACCAGCTGGCGCGGCACCACTTACTTGGTCCCAATTCTCTGATCTTTTCTTGAGAGAGTTTATTCCATAGACTCGCAGGGATGAGTTATTCACTAAGTTAGAGTATGCTATGAGGTATGCTATGAGGTTTACAGAGTTATCTCGGCATGCACCTGCTTTGGTTTCCATTGTGTGTGAGAGAGAGAGTCCGTAGATTTCTTGAAGGACTTAGTTATAACCTCAGATTCGGGATAGCATGGGAGTTGGAGACTAAGACTCCATTCCAACAGGTTATGGAGATTGCTAGGAGGTTGAAACGTATCCACGAGCAGGAGAGGGGGGATAGGGAGGCTAAGAAGCCTCGAGGTTCTGAAGGATTTAGTGTTTTCTTCTCTTCGGCACTGAGCTGCCCTAGCAGAGGCTTCGTCAGTCGGCTAGTTCTGTTTGCACTTCAAGTTACCCATAGTACTCCAGCTAGATACGGACCCCTGGGTACTCTTATCGGACAGCCATCTTTCAGTGCACCTTCTGCATGGGGTTCCTACAATGGTTATTTCGGTCATCCAGCACAAACTCAGTACCAGTACCCATGCCCGCAGAGGGATTATAGTGTGGTGATACTAGGCACGTTATGAGAGATTGCCCTAGACTCCGGAGCGGTAGAATTTAGCAGGGTACTCCTGTTATGGGTTCCGCTCCAGTGGCTACTCCACCTGTACATCCAGCTAGAGGTGGAGCACATGCTGGTATAGGACATCCTAGAAGGGCAGGTAAGGTCCGTTGTTATGCTGTCTCGATAAGGATGAGGTTGTTGTATCATATGTTGTCACTACATGTATTGTTCCGATCTATCATAGAGATGCATCAGTTTTATTGATCTGGGTTATACGTATTCGTATGTGTCATCCTATACAGCTTCCTATTTGATTATGTCTTGTGATTTTCTAGATTCACCTATCTATGTGTCTATGCTAGTTAGGGATTTGATTGGGGGTGGACCATGTCTATCGCTCTTGTTTTATCATTATGCAAGGGGGGGAGGCTACAGATGCTTGAACATTATTTTGATGTTTTGTCCAGGCTTAGATAGGGATGTATTGGTAGTTTAGCCACTTGTTTATTTACGAGATGAGATGGATTCTTATATTTGGTTGATGAGTATGGACTCAAGAGGATTGGTTGCGTAGCCGTTGTGATTGTAGTAGGGCCATAGAGAGATATAGGTCGAACATCGGAGGCTAAGCAAGTGGGTTATCTCCTGCGAGAAGATTTTAGGAAGTTCGCACAACTGTTACAAGGGTGAATATGCACTTGGCAGAGTCTTTCTAGTGCTTTATGACTAGTTTTACATAAGTTTATGATGTATTCAGTTGATCAACAGTGCAGGATCAGGGCAGCTATGAAGGAAAAATACTATAGGATACAGACAATGTGTTCTATGGCTTCGAGCCAAGTAGGGGGGTGTCTTCTATCGATGATTGAGTTGCAAAGTCATGTGTTATATCAATTTCTAGACTAAGGGACACTTTTGGGTTAGCTATGACTTGAAAAGGATGATTTCTAGGATGATTTTGATCAAGAGATCGGTTGAGTGTTTGATGTGCTGCACCTTATGGGTATGTAATGGTCTTGAGATGATTTAGGTTTGATACTTATTTTGGATGTAGTGTGCAAGGAAAAGAAATCGCTTGGTTGCTTCTTTTGGATATTCATGTAGTAGTAGAGTGCGGGTCGTTCGGTACATATTGGCTGTGGATTGGATATTAGAGTGAGGCAACTGACTCTCGATAAGGTTCTAATGAGTTCAAGATTTATATGTGGTGTTTAAGGATGTCCGAATTTGCGTATGGGTAGAACTTGATGCTTGCATTGCATGATGTCGAGACTTGCAGTATGTTTGGATCGGGTTATGTGCTGCAAAGGGGTCATGATAAGACATCATTCTTCGTGATTACTTTTTGTACTTTGCTTATTCCTTGTGGGATAGGTTCATAGTGTTGTGCTTTGTGGTGGTATTTGTGGGACTGGTAGGGTTGTTCTGTTATTTGGTTCTCTTTCCATCATTGGTTATATTCGAGTTGTTGCTTGTTGGGTGCATGAGTTGCGTTGTATGCGACTAGGTGGCATTTAGTGTGGCTTGTCGGTCGAATAGCTTTTTCATGGTGAGATGAGATCATTGGACCTGGAATTAGTGCATTCGGACTTGGATAAGATATGTTTAAATAAGAATGGCATTAATCAGCTTAGAGTTTGGCAATGGTTCTAGTCGGGCGAGAGAACTGCACGACTTATTGATAGGGTGAGTGTTTATGAGTTTCCCCATCTATCTTACATCATTAGCAGCATTGTGAAGGTTTGCAACAAGATTTTATTTGATATGAGGTTTGTTATCAGTACCGGGTTTAGTATTGAGCAACTATTGTGGTCAGACGATATTACTATAAGTATGTTGGTTATGTGGTATATTGTGTGCTTGTATCTTGAAATATGGTAATGGCTTGATGTAATTTGTTTAGACTTATACTGTGTATAGATTCAAGGTCCAGGTGTTATAATGAATTTTGGATGTTGGCGATTGGGTTCTAAAGTTTGTTGACTAAGGGTAAAGAAGGGATCTTTAGTTAGATTGTGTTGACGGGCTTATATGGATTGCGATGACATGGGATCACCCGTGAGTATGTGTTGGGTGAGTTTATACAGTGATCTGATGGCTTTGGAATGTCCCTTAGCATGTTCGAGGATGAATGTAATGTTTAGATGGTGGAGAATATAACGACGCAACTAGTCGTTTCGAAAATTAGCATTTCGTTCGGTAATTTGAGGTCTTGAATGTCTTAATATGATATATTACGACTTATATGCATTATTGGTTTGGTTCCAAGAAGATTGCGCTGTGATTTGGAACACTTAGTTACTAGTTTGGAAGTTTTAGCTACAAGTCTTGACAAAGTTCAAAATTTTACATATTGATCTCGGATCGGAGTTTTGACGGTTCCATTAGGTCTAGATTGTAATTTTGGACTCAGGCGTATGTCTTGTTGGACTCAGAGGTTCGTAGGTTGATTTGGCTCTAATTGGAGAAAGTTGGACGTTTAATGGCTAAGAGAGTTACTAGGTTTGACACGTAGTTCACTTGTGGTAACCAATGTTCGTTTGAGATTTCGAGCCTTGGAATAGGTTTTTATGGTGATTTATAACTTGTGTGTTAAATTTGAGGTCATTCTGAGTTGTTTAGGCATGTTCGGCTTAAGTTTGGAATTCAAAAATTTGAATTAGTTCATTAAGCTTGAATTGGTGTGTGATTCATGGTTTTGTTGTTATTTTGTGTTATTTGGGGCCTCGAGTAGGTCCATGTTATGTATCTGAATTGGTTGGAGCGATTGAACGGGGTCCCAGGGACCTCAGGTGTATTTTAGATGGGTTTCGGACCATGCCACTCATGTTTGGAGTTGCTGATTTTTTTGTGTGCTGGTGTTCATCGTGATTGCGGATAAGGAATTGCGATAGTAGAGTGAGTTTAGTTGTTGGCAGTTTTTCTTCATCGTGTTTTTGTAGGGTATGTCACGATCGGAGCCCTTAGGGGGCAGATACTCCGCCTTTGCATTGGTATATCACAATCGCGTAGTGCTTGTGTCAGGCTGGGGAGTTCAGATGTGCTGGCCTTTGCGTTCGCGGGAAGGCGCCGAGTTCGCATAGGATTAGGAGGCTGATGAATCGCGATCGCATCCAGGTTGTCGCGTTCGCATAGGGGTTTCTGGAGGCGGTTGTTGGCTTGTGATTTGCGATCGCAAAGTATGTCTCGCGATCATGAAGGGTACCCCTGACAGACTTAAATAACTCTATTTCGAGGGTTTGACATATTTTATAACATTTTGAGATTGGCAGCTCTGATTTGGGTGATTTTGGATAAGATTTTTATGATTTGGATTGGGGTAAGTGTATTTGACTCTTATTTTGTTATTTTTCATGATTCCATCCTTGTTAGTATTTCAATTATGAATCTAAGTGAGGAAATTAAGGATTTTGGCAAAACTTTTCTAAAAATGAAAATTGGTGATTTGAACCACGATTACGGGTCTGATTTGGATGAAATTTGTATGGTTTGACTCGTATTCGTATGGGTGTTCGGGATTTGCGAGTTTTGTTGGATTTCTTGGTGTGGACCCGGGGTTGACTTGTTGATTTTTGATAAAGATCGATGCTTTGTTGTTTGGGATTGCTTCCTATGGCTTTTATTGATTGTATAAAGTTATTTTGGCTAGATTCAAGTCGTCCAAAGGTTAATTCATGCGGGAAGGGATTTCTAGACTATTGTTTTGGGCTTATTTGAGGTAAATATCTTGTCTAACCTTGTGTGGGTGAATACCCCTTAGGATTTGGCCTTAATTATTTATTTGTGTTATGTGAAAAGCAACGTGTACATAAGGTGACGAGCGTCTACACGGGTGCTATCCGTGGTTTTTGATCGGAATAAACCTTAGGCTATTAATATGACTTATTTTGGGGATGTATTGCATATGAATTATGATCCATCACTTTGTGGCTATGTGAACGAGATTACTACACTTGTTTTAGCCGCGGTAATACTTTAAAGGGCAGCCCGGTGAACTAAGCTCCCGCTATGCGCAGGGTCCAGGGAAGGGCCGGACCACAAGACTCTATTGTACGTAGCCTTACCCTGAATTTATGCAAGAGGTTGTTTCCATGGATTGAACACGTGACCTCTTGGTCAGATGGCAGCAACTTTACGAGTTACGCCAAGGCTTCTCTTCAGCCGCGGTGATACTTTGATTGTTAAAAATACCCATCCGTATTTTCCAGTTTCTTGTTCTTGTGCACCTTGTTGATAAATTAAGATCTCATATTTGTTGATACCCAATTTTTTCCTCATATATTTTTAAATATGCATACATACTTTCAAAATATTGTATATGCATTCACAAACATGCACAAGTATTTTTACAATTTTTCTATAATTTTAAAGACCTTAAATCGATTTATTTCTGCATTTTTAATTTCATAAATATTCAATAATTATCCCTCTTATTACTTTATGATGACTTAATAATCTATATTCATCATTTTATGCTCATATAAGTGTTTAAATATTTTTAATTGCATTTTCTACAATTACATTTGCATTTTAAGACTGTAATTGTATATTTTGCAATAATAGCCCATCCATATGCATAATTACATTACCTATACAGAAAATAATTTTTATATTTTTATAATGCTAAGTAATTATTTTAAATTATTTTCATGCATAAATGATATTTTTATCATTTATAAATTATTTTATAAAATTATTTTATTAGTAAATTGGGTATTTAACAAATAGCCCCTTTAATTATATCTAAATTCGAACCACCCAGCCGAATTCAACTTAAAACCCCCTAACCCAATTAACTAACCCATAAACTGTTTCTATAAAACTCGCCCGACCCAGATCAAATCCTGGCCGTTGATCTTAGAGATCAATGGTCCAGGATGCTATTGCCTTTTTAATTACCCATAATCCCCCAAACCCTAATCATTTGTCTACACCCACCGCCCTTGAATCCCTCTTCTTCTCCGTTCTCTCTGAAACTATCCCTAACCCTAGCGCCGTCACCCCTAAATCTCCCAAACCCCTTCGAACCCTGACCAGATATGGGGTTATTTGGTCTTTTGCTACCCTATCTAACCTATTACCTCTACTAGTTGTTCGATTATTGGTGTTTTATGAGGGAACCTCGAAGAGATTCGACTCAGAGTCGACTTAGGCTCTTCGTTTTCTTATGAACTCGCATGTTGTTCAATAATGATTGTGAGTAGTGTTGCCTTTGTGGCTATGGTTGGATTTTTCCCTCATCTCGTCCCTTTTTCTCAAAACCGTCATCTCTTGCACTTTGAATCTGTTCAGATCCTTCTAGATCTGAAACGGTTTTTAGTTTACACTGTAGTTTTCTTTAAAAATCTCATGTTCTCCTATCATTGACTGATTTTAATGTTCCTCCAAACTAGGGTTTCACTTCATCTGTTTCTGCAAAACTTCTCTAAAAAATTCCTATGTGTTTGATTATCCTTTTCCATTGATTCTTTCAAAACTGTGTTCTAGTTTTTAGTTTGTTTGATTATTTCATTGTTCGCTTCAATATTTGCCCGTTATTTTTGAGTAATTGATTGATTAGCTAAACTGTCTAGGGTTTGAAATTTGCTTTGTTTACTGCTAACACAAGCTCGGAGCATATCCTCCAAAATCTGAATAGTCCGCTCAGACGTCCCATCCTTCTGAGGATGAAACGCTGTGCTCAACTCAACCCGCGTGCCTAACTCCCACTAAACTGCTCTCCAAAAATACGAGGTAAATTGCGTACCTCGATCCGAAATGATAGACACGGGCACACCATGAAGACGAACAATCTCCTGGATATAGATCTCAGCTAACTTCTCGAAAGAATAGGAGACTGCCACATGAATGAAATGTGCTGACTTGGTCAGCCTATCAACAATAACCCACACTGCATCGAACTTCCTCTGGGTTCGT
>NW_017673952.1:63554-109815 GCF_001879085.1 Nicotiana attenuata
AAAGAAGAGTAAATGCTTTAAGTGTCCCCCTCAATTCCCAATCTCACGGATACAAACATATCAGCCAGGCATTGCACAATGAGTAACTATTTTAGCATGATTGAATGCCATAATAGGCATGATATAGGGACCCAACTCTCTCTGCCCGAAGAATCGTCTCAAATTCCAACATATCCAATAAATAGTAGATCCATACCAAATGGTCTCAAATACCTATTAATTGATTGATCTAGTGTAGGTATGATATAGCTCAATATTCCAGACATGAATTCTAGCATGAGGTGTAGTAAACAGTTAGAAATAAGGGAGTATCAGAGAAATCACAAGAATTACAAATGACGATAAAATAAGATGATACATATAAATATATATACAAAGATCAAAATAACACGTAAAGCGCTTCTCGCTTTGACAAACTAAAAGGAACGATGGCTAGTGTATGAATGTCAACCACTTCAATTCCACTAAGAATTAGTATGAAAAGAGTCCCATCTATTTGCTTAATTCTGACATTCACATTAGGTAATACGCTTCTACCCGGATTTAGGATCACCGAGCCTATGCTGGCTGGGCCTGAGTGTGTAGCAATTAGGGCTGAGATCATGGGCCTGAAGTACCCTGCGTAGGCATACCACTCTGCAACCTAGCGAAATTTCTTATCTTGGACAGCTCACTAGTATGTCCAACTCACTAGCAACCTCGCACGAGGACGAAGTGTTGTTGAATTGAGTCCTTCCCGACTAATAACAAGTTGGAATGTCCACTAAAGAAACTTGTTGATACTGCACATAAATCATGTATGATCGGACTGATGCCTCGTGTAGTATTCATGACAAGAGGAACTATGAGACCCGGTGTTGATACTGGTTGCTTAATTTTTAAGTCGCTTTTAAGCCAAACGTAGCTTTTTAAAGATTTTGTTAGTGTTTGGTATAAAGTAAGAAGTCCGCTTTATAAGCACTTGTTTTTAAGCTAAAATGACAAAAATAAGCCAAAAGTCAAAGCTAGAATTCCTAACTTATGGCTTTGTGCTTAGAAAGCCATCTTAAAATAGAGCCCTTCCACAGACGGGCGCTGTATGACTGAACTTGAATACTGGTGAGAAGTCAACTGGTAGCTAGCTAACTGACTACCAGAATAACATCTCCCTAATAATAGAACCTTGCCTATAGACGAGGCGACCAACTGAAACTACCTGGGCACGGGCCGTGCCTTATTGCTCTTCTCTATGCACTACCTTGAAAAATATGCTCATCTTCGAACGCTAATTTTCTACAATCCTGACAAAACAAATTCCAAGTCTCAGCCTCTCGTGCCCTACTAAGCTTAATTCAATCATTAAGCTTAATGGAAGTCTTTCTCACCTTCTCAGTCTTATGGAGATAACAATAGAGTAGCGATGAACGTGATGTAAATCGATAAAACTATTTATCTCAATATTTTGATAGTCATACTAGCATGGTGCACTTGCCAAAAGACTGACCAGGCAATATACGCTTAGCTGGATGAGGCTGAAATATAACTTCTTTAGGAAAGAGAATGCGTAAATTGAGTCCAAGATAAGAGTGAAAGAAGAGCCTGATGGTTTATGCCCTAGCATGAAGTCTATCACCAATTCTTAGCGTAGTGACCAACATTACTGAAAGAAGTCAACTCCAATTAAGCTCTCGACAAGTGCCGCAAATTATAGCAATACATCTTATGCATCTGGACACGACAAATCCTCACTAATCAGCTAACTGAATCGCCATCAAATAGGGAGGAGACAAATTTGGTACATGTTACTTATCTTATTATCCTCAAAAAACATATTGGTCTCTTACTACTGGTTTCAACTACAACTAGTTATAGTGGGGGTAGACTAAGAGGTTGTGGTCCCCCCAATAGGGCTGGATGCCTTGATGTATGTTGGTATGGAGTGTGAGTAGTTGAGTATGGACTCCTCTTTGTAGACGTGTAGAAGTTAGCTAGAGTACGAGAATTACTCAATGTCCTGATCCATGGCTGCTCAAGAACTCGATAATACAAACAAATAGTCATAAAAGCATGAGAGGTAACAACGAAATCCTCAGGAACCTATTGCAGGGCCTAGTGTTCATTCTTGATAGGAATTCCTCTTGTAATGACCTGATTGGTCATATTCGAGTTTGGTTATGTCGTTCGTCGTCAATCTTGATACATTTATGTAGAATATGAGGATGTGTTATGACTTTGTTATATTGTTGGTTTTGATGTTTTCGCAATTTCGCATGTTTTGCCTCGTGTTCGCGAGCTGTTGGGCGGAGGAAGACCTCAGCGTTCACGTTATTAATGGTCATAGTTCGCATAGAGTTGTAACCAAGAAAGGGGTGCTCGTTGCTATCACGCTCGCGAGATTGGCGTCGCGTTTGCGGTGATTTGGTATTTTGGCTTTTCGCAAATGTGGGGCACAGACGATGATCACGTATAGAACTTTCCTGGATAACGCGTTTTTTTGTGCTCGCAAATGCGGGAGCTTGTCCGCATTCATTGAACGGTATTTTCCTGGGCTATCTATAAGATTACATTACGGAAATTTGACCCATTCGTTTATTTTTTGCGTGGCTTGTGTTGAAGAGGGGTGATGGTTTGTTATCTAGAGAGTTTATTCATACAAGGCAGAAAGGTAAAATTGATTTCACCTATTTGTTATTAATTTTTTGAAACATGATTACAAGATTGTGGATTCTCTACACCTAAAATTAGGAATTTTAAGACAAAATTCAGAGGGTTTGTCTACACTTTAAGGTGAGTGGTAATTTGTTAAGTCTTTGACTCATCTATTGACTCGGATTTAGAAACAAATTATGTAATTTCGGAACTCGGCACGTTAAGAGTCATGGATTTTTTGTATCGGTTTGTGAAATATCGGGCCAATGCAGCCCAGAGTTGACTCTTTGTTGGTTTTTTGAAATTCCTTCACAAGATCGAATGATTAAATGGGATTAGAGATCGCTTCGCTTTAGGAATTATTTGTCTTCTTCGGATAACTGTTTGGCTTGGATTTGGCGTTATTTGGGAGGGGCTAGCAAGCTTTGACGTGAATTTGTGATTGAAAGCTACATAGGAATGAGGTAAGTCTCTTGGCTAACTTGTTTAAGCAGGGGAAATCCATAGGATTTGAAACTTTGATTTATATGTGTTTAAGGTATGGTGGATGGCTTTGTATATACGTGGTGGCGAGGGTATATGCTCTGAATCAAGTTTATATCATACGCGGAGGTAAGAAGTTGAGGATAACTTTTTTGCCGCTTGTTTTGTTGATATGTCTTCTCTTGAATTAATGGGAAATTTTGGTTTGTCCTTTAAATGAGAACACTATATGATTGAGTTCACTATTTTATTCCATGTTAGAGATCATGCCTAAGGTCTATATTAATTATGATGGCATGGGAACTTGTTCCTGATTATGTTTACTTGCTTGAATCATCTGTATCTCATTAGAAATTTCATGAGCAATATCTACATGAATTATATTAAGTCCTTGTGCATATTTTATCAATTAATTCTTGGGCATATTCATATATATTATATTTGAATGTTGATTTAGTACTGAAGTTGTGGCATGAGAGGCAAGGTCATGCGTTAAGATAGTTTATGGAGCGGGACATGAGGAGCGAATATTTGATTGTGTGATGTTATTTAGCTCTCTTTGCACTTTAATTTTGTATTGTTCCCTGCTGGAGTTCAGGTGATTATCCATGTTATTAAGCTCATCTTTGATGGTGTATCGGCTCGATACATAGATTTTTGTTTGCGCATTATTGTGGATAGACTTTTTTATCGGGATCAACACGAATTTTGTATTCGGCGGAACATGGATCTCTACCAGATCATGGCATTATATAAGAGCATTATATAGAGTCTTGAGAATGCATAGACATACTATTGATTCTTTTAGAATAAATAATGATGTTGCGATGCTATATATATATATATATAAGATATATTATATATATATAAATATATGTATATATATATTATATATTATACTATATATATATATATATATATTATATATAATATACTAGCGTGTGGGAGCCTTGACTCACAATGATTGAAGCATGCTTACTTTATTACATGCCATAAACGTGAGCAGCGTTATGATTATCTGTTGAATTGGAAAAGCAACGCTTTAATGCCTTTCAATTGGTTTTATATCTTCGATACATCTAGATCACTGAGGCATTTTATTTGTTTTAGCTCCACGCTTGTATTATTTCTGTGTTGTAAATATCTTGACGCCTATAGCTTGTGACTACTTAATCTCGATGTTAGACTTGATACTTATTAGGTATATAATTGTGGTGTACTCACAATACAACTTCTGCATATTTTTGTGCAGGTTTTTGAGACTAGTATTTGTGGTACTCTTTTTGGGTTGAGTAAGAGCGTGTTATTTGGAGACTTTGTGGTAAGCTACCATAACTGTTATCGATCTAAAGCACAGGAGTACACGTTCCTTATTTTAACCGTCCATGTCTATTTTGTTTTTCGCACAGACAATTGTGATTAATGTTTCAGACTTGTTGTGAATGACCTCCGACCGGTTGTTTCCTAGAATTGGCACTTTCGTTCGATTAAGTTTGAGATATTGAATGGCTTTATATGATGTATTACGACTTACATGCATGGTTGGTTTGGTTCTTGGAGAATTTCAGAGTATTTGGAATACTTAGTTCCTAGTTTTGGAAGCTTAAGTTATTGGTGTTCACCAACTTTTTGACTGTTGTGTATTTGATCTCGGGATCAGAGTTTTGATGGTTCCACAAGGTCCTAATGGTGATTTTGGACTTAGGCGTATTTTCTGAAATTTGAATTCGGAGGGTCCAAGTTGATTTGACTCTAATTGGTTGAAGTTGAAGAATTGATGCGCTTGGAGAGTTGATAGGTTCGACCCATAGTTGACTTTGTGAGTTATCGATGTCCGTGTTGGGGATCTGATTGAAATAAGTTTCGTATATGGTAAGTTATGAATAATGTGTAAATTTGGATGTCATTTCGAGTTTTTTTAGGGAGTTTGAGCGTTAGGTTTTGGAATTCAAAATTTTGGATTAGTTCATTAAGCTTGAAGTGGTGTAACGATTATGTTTATTTTGATGTTATTTTTATGTGATTTAAGGCCTTGAGTACGTCATGTTATTAATGTCTTGATTTGGTTGGTTTGATTGGACGGGGTCTCGAGGGCCTCTTGGTGTGTTCGTGATGGGTTTTGAACATTTTACCCATTTTTGGAGTTTTGTTGATTTTCTGGTGTGCTTGGTGTTCATCGCACCGCGAACGAGGAATCGCGATTGTGGAGGAGTTTTGGTGGTTGGCACTTTGTTCGCGTGTAGGGTAATGTCACGAGTCGGATACCTTGGGTAGCTGATGCTCCTACGTTCCCATTGGTAGGTCGGGTCACGTAACACTTGTGTCAGGCTGGGGAGGTCAAATGTTTGTGGCCTTCGCGTTCGTCAGGGAAGGCGTCGCGTTTGCGTAGTCTTGGAAGGTTGATAAATCCGCGATCGTGTCGTCAGGTCTTTCGCGTTTGCATAGGGTCTGCGGGAGGCTGTTGTTGATTAGTGCTTACGATCCGGATCAAGGCGATCGCGCGAAGGGTATCCTGGCGGACTTAAAAAAACTTTATTTCGAAGGTTTGAGTTATTTTATCACATTTTGAGATTGGGGTTCAGATGCGTGGGGCAATTTTGGAGAGGGTTTGTCACAGAATTTGATTGGGTATAAGTATTTTTGAGTTGGATTTGGTTATTTTTTTACGATTCCATCGTTTTTAGCATTTTTAATGATAAATTTATGTGAAAAAATTAGAGGATTTTGGCAAACTTTTTCTAAATAAAAAATGGGAATTTTAACCCTGATTCGGAGTTTGGATTGTGATGAAATTAATATGGTTGGACCTTATTCGAGATGGAGGTTGGGATTTGTGAGTTTTATCGGATTTCGGTTTGTGGGCCCAAGTTGACTTTTTGTTGATTTTTATTTTTGATAAAAGATCAGAGCTTTATTGTTTGGATTATTTTCCTATGGCTTTTATTGATGTTATTAAGTTAGTTTGGCTAGGCTTCAAGCCATCCAGAGATGATTCAATGTGTGAAGGAATTTCTAGAGTATTCATTTGGGATTACTTGAGGGAAGTTATCGTCGCCTAACCTGGTGTGGGAGAATACCCCTTTAGATTTGACCTTAATATTTTATTTGTGTTTATGTGAAAAAAAAAATGTTACACGAGGCGACGAGCATGACCGGGTGCTATGTGTGGGATTGTGACTGGGAATAGACGCTTCAGCTATTAATGTTCCTTAATTTGGGGAGTTATTGTATGATAAAATGATGCTCCATTTATTGTGCTTATGTGAACGAGATATTAAGTACCCTTTTTTAGCCGCAGTAATACTTTAATTGTTAAATACCCATTCCGTATTTTAACCATTTTCATGTTCTGTAACCTTGTTGATGAATTATGATCTCATATCTGTGATGAAACATTGGTATTATTATTTTTGTGGCATTTGTGTCATGTGTGGAAATTTTGCATGGATTGATTTTGTTGTGCAAAGTATATAGGGTGGCATTTTTACTGCTGCTGTTGTTTGTGTGAGCAATACATGCATCCATTATTATACTCTCAGGGCAGTGTGATATGGGCATCAATTATGATATATGTCAGGGCGGAGCATAAGGGTGGTTATTGTGATACTATCAAGGCATAGTGATATCGGCTGGCTATTGTAATATTTGTAAAGGCAGAGCGATACGAGTGTTTATTGTGATAGTGTCAGGGCAGAGCGATACGAGTGCCTATTGTGATATTGTCGAGGCAGATCGATACTGGTGGCTATTGTGATTATTGTCAGAGATTGGGCACGAGGTGCTGCATTGTGTTGTGCTTCTTTGTGATGACTTGTTGTTGAAACTGAGAGTTTATTTCGCAATTCATTTGTTATATCATTTATTTGAAAGGTTATTGCTATTATTGTTCTGACTATAACTTTTTTTTGTCAGTCTTGATCTAAGCACATGTTATTTTGACTAGTGAGTATTCACATGTGTTGAACCTCGTCACCATTTACCGTGTCGAGGTTAGTTTGATACTTACTGGTAACCTGTCAGCGAGACTATGGTGTACATACACATTTCTGCATATTTTTGTGCAAATCCATGTGTTGGAGGTAGCAGTCGAGGCAGTGAGAGTTCTTTCATCGTGAGGATTCAAGGTAGAGTTGATTTGATCGTCGCAGTCCCTTGGAACTTTCTTATATTTATACTGCCAATTCTATTCGAACAGTATTGTATTTTTGAGATATTTCTATGTATTCAGTTAGAGCTAGTGACCGTGGACTACTTAGTTCTGGGAAGATATTATGATTATCGCCGACTTGGCTTTTGTATTACCTCTATTTCCGCATTCATGTTAACTATATTTAACTATATCTGTTTTTTATTAATTAACTGCTATAAGTGATCGGCTTACCTAATTTTTGAGATTAGGTGTCATCACGACCTTACAGTGGATTTGGGTCGTGCAAGTTGGTATCAGAGCTCTAGTTCATAGGTTCTATGAATCATGAGCAAGTTTAAGTAGAGTTTGTGGATCGGCACATGACATTTGTATGTATCTTCGATGGCTAGAGAACTATTAGAAAAAGCAACATCTTTCATTCATTATCGTGCAAATTTTATCGATTATGGAGTTTGTCTTTCTATTCTCTCATAGATAGTGAGGACACGTGCTACCGGATCAGTTGAGCAGGGTGTACCATGCTAGAGCCGTGAGAGACGGGGTAGAGAAAGGGCACGTGTTACAGCTAGAGCACCTGCGAGAGCAATAGTTGAGGAGCAACCAGTAGCTCCTGGTTTGGGAGTAGGCACTCGAGAGGCATGTTGGTACCATAGGACTTCAGGAGACCTTGGTGGACTTTCTAAGCATGTTGGAGAGTTTAAGCTCAGCGGGCTTGATTCTAGTTGCACCAGCTATTCTAGGAGCTCAGACTCCTCCCGCCGTACACCAGAGCAGCTTGCTCATTCTTATCAGACACTGGGTGTTGTACCGGTATAGCCAGTGGTTAGAATTCTGCTCGAGGTGGATACAGTTGTGCCGGCTGAGAGGGGTCAGAGGAGTTTGGAAAGGTTTCGGATGTTCCCACTTCCCCAATTTAGTGGGAGGGAATTCTAGGTATGCATAGGATATCTTTTGATCGTGTCATCGTATTCTCTTTACTATATGGGTGTGGTGGAGGGGCAGGGTGACCTTACTACTTTTCAGCTGACGGGGCCGGCCTATACATGGTGGAAGACTTTTGATGTGAGTAGACAGCGCTGGCGCGGCACCACTTACTTGGTCCAATTCTCTGATCTTTTCTTGGAGAGAGTTTATTCCATAGACTCGCAGGGGATGAGTTATTCACTAAGTTAGAGTATGCTATGAGGTATGCTATGAGGTTTACAGAGTTATCTCGGCATGACGCGCTTTGGTTCTCTTATGTGTGTGAGAGAGAGAGTCCGATGATTTCTTGAAGGACTTAGTATACCTCAGATTCGGGATAGCATGGGATGTGGAGATAAGACTTCCATTGACAGGATGGTTGTATTGTTCTGGAAGGTTGAAACGTATCCACGAGCAGGGAGGGGGGATAGGGAGGCTAAGAAGCTCGAGTTCTGAAAGGATTTAGTGTTTTCTCTCTTTCGGCACTGAGACTGCCCTAGCAGAGGCTCAGTCAGTGCCGGCTAGTTCTGTTTGCACTTCAAGTTACCCATAGTAACTCCCAGCTAGATACGACCCTCTGGGTATCTTATCGGACAGCCATACTTCAGCTGCAATCCTTCTGGCATGGGGTTCCTAAATGTTATTTCGGTCATCAGCAAACATACTCAGTACCAGTACCATGCGCAAGAGGGATTATAGTGTGGTGATACTAGGCAGTTATGAGAAGATTGCCCTAGACTCCGGAGCGGTAGAAATTTTAGCAGGGTATCCTGTTATGGGTTCCGCTCCAGTGGCTATCTCCACTGTACATCCAGCTAGAGGTGGAGCACATGCTGGTATAGGACATCCTAGAAAGGGCAGGTAAGGTCCGTTGTTATGCTGTCCTCGATAAGGATGAGGTTGTTGTAATCATATGTTGTCGCTATACATGTATATGTTCCGATCTATCATAGAGATGCATCAGTTTTAATTGATCTGGGTTATACGTATTCGTATGTGTCATCCTATACAGCTTCTATGTTGATTATGTCTTGTGATTTCTAGATTTCACCTATCTATTGTCTATGTAGTTAAGGATTTGATTGGGGGTGGACCATGTCTATCGCTCTTGTTTTATCATTATGCAAGGGGGGGAGGCTACAGATGCTTGAACATTATTTTGATGTTTTGTCCAGGCTTAGATAGGGATGTATTGGTAGTTTAGCCATTTTATTTACGAGATGAGATGGATTCTTTATTTGGTTTGATGAGTATGGACTCAAGAGGATTGGTTGGCGTAACCGTTTGTGATGTGTAGTAGAGGGCCATAGAGAAGATATATTGGTCGAGACATCGGAGGCTAAGCAAGTGGGTTTCTCCTGCGGAAGATTTTAGGAAGTTCGCACAACTGTTACAGAGGGTGATATGCACTTGGCAGAGATCTTTCTAGTGCTTATGACTAGTTTTTACATAAGTTTATAGATGTATTCAGTTGATCAACAGTGCAGGATCAGGGCAGCTATGAAGGAAAATACTGATAGGATACAGACAATGTGTTCTATGGCTTCGAGCAAGTAGGGGGTGTCCTTCTATCGATGATTGAGTTGCAAAGTCATGTGTTATATATCAAATTTCCTAGACTAAGGGATCTTTTGGGTTAACTATTGACTTGAAAAAGGATGATTTCTAGTATGATTTTGATCAAGAGATGCGTTTGAGTGTTTTGATGTGCTGCACCTTATGGGTATGTAATGGTCTTGAGAAATGATTTAGGTTTGAGATACTTATTTGGATGTAGTGTGCAAGGAAAAGAAATCGCTTGGTTGCTTCTTTGGATATTCAATGTAGTAGTAGAGTGCGGGTCGTTCGGAGTACCACTATTCGGACTGTCGGAATGTGGATTTATTAAGAGATGAGGCAACTGAAAGTCTCCGATAAGGTTCTAATGAGTTCAAAGATTTATATGTTTGTGGTTTAGAGGATGTCCGAATTTGCGTATGGGTGAGAACTTGATGCTTGCATTTGCACTGATGTCGGTAGACTGCGAGCTAGTGTTTGGAGAGGGTTATGTGCCTGGGCAAGGGAGGTCATGACTAAGAAACATCATTCTTCGAGTGATTCTATTATTGTACTTTGTCTTATTCCATTGTGGGATAGGTTCATAGTGTTGTGCTTTTGGTGGTAATTTGTGGGAACTGGTAGGGTTGTTCTGTTTATTTGGCTCTCTCTTTCCATCATTGGTTATATTCGAGTTGTTGACTTTGTTGGGTGCATGAGTTGCGTTGTATGCGATAGGTGGCATTTAGTGTGGCTTGTCGGTCGAATAGCTTTTTCATGTGAGCATGAGATCATTGGACCTGGAATTATTGCATTCGGACTTGGATAAGATATGTTTAAATAAGAATGGCATTAATCAGCTTAGAGTTTGGCAATGGTTCTAGTCGGGCGAGAGAACTGTGCAGACTTATATGATAGGGTGAGTGTTAATGAGTTTCCCATCTATCTTACATATTAGCAGCATTGTAAGGTTTGCAACAAGATTTTATTTGATATGAGGTTGTGTTATCAGTAACGGGTTTAGTTTTGGCAACTTTGTTGGGGTCAGACGATATTACTATAAGTATGTTGGTTATGTGGTATATTGTGTGCTTGTATTTGAAATATGGTAATGGCTTGATGATAATTGTTTAGACTTATACTGTGTATAGATTCAAGGTCAGGTGTTATAATGAATTTTGGATGTTGGCGATTGGGTTCTTAAAGTTTGTTTGATAAGGGTAAAGAAGGGATCTTTAGTTAGATTGTGTTGCAGGGCTATAGTGATTGCGATGACATGGGATCACCGTGAGTATGGGTGTTGGGTGAGTTTATACAGGTGATCTGATGGCTTTGGAATGTCCCTTAGCATGTTCAGAGGATGAATGTAATGTTTAGATGGTGGAGAATATAACGACGCAACTAGTCGTTCGAAAATTAGCATTTCCGTTCGTAATTTTGAGGTCTTGAAATGTTTAATATGATATATTAGACTTATATGCATTATTTGGTTTGTTCAAGAAGATTGCGCTGTGATTTGGAACACTTAGTTATAGTTTGGAAGTTTTAAGCTACAAGATCTTGACAAAGTTCAAAATTTTACATATTGATCTCGGATCGGAGTTTTGACGGTTCCATTAGGTCTAGATTGTAATTTTGAACTCCAGGCGTATGTCTTGTTGGACTCAGAGTCTCGTAGGTTGATTTGGCTATAATTGAGAAAGTTGGCACGTTTAATGGCTAAAGAGTTATTATAGGTTTGACACGTAGTTCACTATGTGTAACCAATGTTCGTTTGAGATTTCGAGCCTTGGAATAGGTTTTTATGGTGATTTATAACTTGTGTGTTAAATTTGGAGGTCATTCTGAGTTGTTTAGGCATGTTCGGCTTAAGTTTGGAATTCAAAATTTGAATTAGTTCATGTAAGCTTGAAATTGGTGTGTGATTCATGGTTTTGTTGTTATTTTTGTGTTATTTGGGGCCTCGAGTAGGTCCATGTATGTATCTGATTGGTTGGGCGATTGAACGGGGTCCCAGGACTCGGTGTATTTTAGATGGGTTTCGGACCATGCCACTCATAGTTTGGAGTTGCTGATTTTTTTGTGTGCTGGTGAGTTCATCGTGATTAGCGGATAGAGATTGCGAAGTAGAGTGAGTTTAGTTGTTTTGGCAGTTTTTCTTCATCGTGTTTTTGTAGGGTATGGTCAGAGTCGAGTAGCCCTTAGGGGGCAGATACTCGCCTTTGCATCGTATAACACAAATCGCGTAGTGCTTGTGTCAGGGCTGGGGAGTTCAGATGTGCTTGGCCTTTGCGTTCGCGGGAAGGCGCCGAGTTCGCATAGGATTAGGAGGCTGATGAATCGCGATCGCATCCAGGTTGTCGCGTTCGCATAGGGGTTTCTGGAGGCGGTTGTTGGCTTGTGATTTGCGATCGCAAAGTTGTCTCGGGATCATGAAGGGTACCCCTGACAGACTTAAATAACTCTAATTTTTCGAGGGTTTGACATATTTTATAACATTTTGAGATTGGCAGCTCTGATTTGGGTGATTTTTGGATAAGATTTATGATTTGGATTGGGGTAAGTGTATTTGACTCTTATTTTGTTATTTTTCATGATTCCATCCTTGTTAGTATTTCATTATGAATCTAGTGAGGAAATTAAGGATTTTTGGCAAAACTTTTCTAAAAATGAAAATTGGTGATTTGAACCACGATTACGGAGTCTGATTTGGATGAAATTTGTATGGTTTGACTCGTATTCGTATGGGTGTTCGGGATTTGCGAGTTTTGTTGGATTTCTTGGTGTGGACCGGGGTTGACTTGTTGATTTTTGATAAAGATCGATGCTTTGTTGTTTGGGATTGCTTCCTATGGCTTTTATTGATTGTATAAAGTTATTTTGGCTAGATTCAAGTCGTCAAAGGTTAATTCATGCGGGAGGGATTTCTAGACTATTGTTTTGGCTTATTTGAGTAAATATCTTGTCTAACCTTGTGTGTGGGTGATACCTTAGGATTTGGCCTTAATTATTTATTTGTGTTAATGTGAAAAGCAACGTGTAACATAAGGTGACGAGCGTCTACACGCGGTGCTATCCGTGGTTTTTTTGATCGGAAATAAACCTTAGGCTATTAATATGACTTATTTTGGGATGTATTGCATATGAATTATGATCCATCACTTTGTGGCTATGTGACGAGATTACTACACTTGTTTTAGCCGCGGTAATACTTAAAGGGCAAGCCCGGTGAACTAAGCTCCCGCTATGCGCAGGGTCCAGGGAAGGGCCGGACCACAAGACTCTATTGTACGTAGCCTTACCCTGAATTTATGCAAGAGGTTGTTTTCCATGGATTGAACACGTGACCTCTTTGTCCAGATGGCAGCAACTTTACGAGTTACGCAAGGCTTCTCTTCAGCCGGTGATACTTTGATTGTTAAAATACCCATCCGTATTTTCCAGTTTCTTGTTCTGTGCACCTTGTTGAAATTAAGATCTCAATATTGTTGATACCCACATTTTTTCCTCAATATATTTTTTAAATATGCATACATACTTTCAAAATATTGTATATGCATTCACAAACATGCACAAGTATTTTTTACAATTTTCTATAATTTTAAAAGACCTTAAATCGATTTATTTCTGCATTTTATTTCATAAATATTCAATAATTATCCTCTTATTACTTTTATGATGACTTAATAATCTATATTCATCATTTTTATGCTCATATAAGTGTTTAAATATTTTTAATTGCATTTCTACAATTACATTTGCATTTTAAGACTGTAATTGTATATTTTGCAATAATAGCCCATCCATATGCATAATTACATTACCTATACAGAAAATAATTTTTATATTTTTATAATGCTAAGTAATTATTTTAAATTATTTTCATGCATAAATGATATTTTATCATTTTAAATTAATTTTATAAAATTATTTTATTAGTAATTGGGTATTTAACAAATAGCCCTTTAATTATATCTAAATTCGAACCACCCAGCCGAATTCAAACTTAAAACCCCTAACCCAATTACTACCATAAAACTGTTTTTCTATAAACTCGCCGAACCCAGATCAAATCCTGGCCGTTGATCGTTAGAGATAATGGTCCAGGATGCTATTGCCTTTTTTAATTACCCATAATCCCCAAACCTAATCATTTGTCTACACCCACCGCCTTGAATCCCTCTGTCTTCTCCGTTCTCTCTAAACTATCCCTAACCCTAGCGCCGTCACCCTAAATCTCCCAAACCTTCGAACCCTGACCAGATATGGGGTTATTTGGTCTTTTGCTACCCTATCTAACCTATTACCTCTACTAGTTGTTCGATTATTGGTGTTTTTATGAGGAACTCGAAGAGATTCGATCAGAGTGACTTAGGCCTCTTCGTTTTCTTATGAAACTTCGCATTTTGTCAATAATGATTGTGAGTAGTGTTCCTTTTGTGGCTATGGTTTGGATTTTTCCCTCATCTCGTCCCTTTTTCTCTCAAAACCGTCATCTCTTGCACTTTGAATCTGTTCAGATCCTTCTAGATCTGAAACGGTTTTTTAGTTTACACGTGTTATTTTCTTTAAAATCTCATGTTCTCTCTATCCATTGACTGATTTAATGTTCCTCCCAAACTAGGGTTTCACTTCATCTAGTTTCTGCAAAACTTCTCTTAAAAATTCCTATGTGTTTGATTATCCCTTTTCATTGATTCTTTCAAAACTGTGTTCTAGTTTTTAGTTTGTTTGATTATTTCATTGTTCGCTTAATATTTTGCCCGTTATTTTTGAGTAATTGATTGATTAGCTAAACTGTCTAGGGTTTGAAATTTGCTTTGTTTACTGCGGTGATTACTTCCTATAAATTTGTCTACTTTCCTTATTTTAGGACTCCTAATTGATACTACTTGCCTTAGTTGTTCCTATTAAGCTTAATTTATGGGCTGACTGCCTTACGAACTCTAAATTGGTCTCTATTTACTTGTGTTACCTTATTTGTGTGACTAATTGCCCTGTTACTTGCCGGACTTTTAGTGTCCTGACTCCAATTGGCTATCAGACTTACCACTTACCTTATTTAGACATCAATTCCGGGTTATTTTTGGATACAATCCCATGATTTTTGCCTATTGATTGGCCCGATCATGCCTAATTGATTGACTGATTGTTTTCTTTGCCTTATTTGGTAACCTTTAAACTTCTTAACCTTATTTACTTTACTCTACTCAATGTTATATAAGCCTCACTCTTTTCTTTAACACACACGCACACAGACACAGGGAAACACACAAAGTTCTTGCTCTTATCCTCCATTACAATCTTCCTACTTTTTTTTGTTGCACTGTCTTGCCAGGCTGAAAGCCAAGGCTAAGACCGTTGGATCCTGTTTGCTTTACTTTCCTCTTGCTATCTCTTAACTGGTGTGTCTCTACTTTTGCTATCATTCTACCTCTATGTGATTAAATCTGTGTGTTTCTGTTATCAAACATGTCTACTTTTATCTATATAGATCATGGTGCTTGTATGTTTATTGTTCCTAATCAGCATGTTTTCCTTCTATTCAATTTAGACCCTATGTGTTTCCTGTAATCAGCATGTTCTACTTCTGTTTAATTAAACCTATGTGTTTCCTGTAATCAACATGTTTACTTCTGTTTTAACTAGACCTATGTGCTTCCTGCATTCAGCATGTCTATATGTTTGCTTATATGTAAACTAGACCTATGTCTACTTATTTCTCAACTAGCATATTCTTTCTATCCTGTTTTAAGTGTTTACCCCCTAACAGATGTCTGATTAATAATTTCCTTGCTCCTAATCCTGCTGCCCCCTTGTATATGACTGTCTGATTGGTAATCTGATCCCAGCATGCCATTTCCTTGTTTAATACCTGTCCATATACTCACCTAGTAACAACTAATGAACTAAGCTAAATCTGGGCAATATGAATCTTTGCTTTGTGACTGTGTTTCTGTTTGTCTGCTGAAACCTTTGTTTTCAGAATGCTTCTAAACTGTTCTTACTTCTGAACTATTTTGTTAAAACTATTTCTACTCATTCAAGCACTATCTTCCACTCCTGCTCTTAGAGTATCTAGGATCCTGCCCCTCCAGTGTGAGCACTTCCTAGGAGTCCATGTGGCTCATCCGAAATCTGACACACTGGGGCTGGCCCTTCCACACTGCACAAAAAATTGTTTCTCTTTAAAAGGAGTCTTGTTGTGAGCATTGCCCGGGGTACCTGAGGCCCTTGGGAACTTTGACGCACCAGGATACTCTCTTAGATACTATGAGATGTTGGGGCACTTCATACTTGGTTGAAGGCCTAGTTTTCTAGGTTTACTTTTGGGCATATCCAAGCTCCCTATAGTTTAGCAGTCTCATTTCTGTAATTCATTCATTTTTGGTCTGTAATAACATTCTTGTAAAACAGATATTTGGGGATATTAGTAAAATGGGAGGGACTTTTTTATATTTTTTATGGGGAAATCGGGTAGAAATCATGCTCTTAGGACTGTTATGATTATCTACCTGCATTAGAAACCATGCCTATAGGTTGTTGTGTGCATTAGAAAACATGCTTATAGGTTCATCACGTTATTATGCATGTTCACATCCGCGCTAGAAATCCTGTCTGCAGGTTGTTGTTAATTCAGCCTTAACAATCATGTTCATAAATTCTCCTATGTGCATTATAAACCATGTTCTAGGACTTTTATTGCACTCACCTAGATATCATACCTGCAGTCAAATCGTATAAAAAATTAGTTTCTTCAGTAGTAATCATGCCTATAAGAAATAAGTATAAAAGCAGTCCCAACACCTAGATATCAGTCTTATATATAAAACTAGTTCTGTAACGTTTGTGATTATTCTTTAGCACCTAGACAGCAATGCCTATAGGACTTAATGAACCAAACTGCCTGCTTAAAATCGTTTACTGGTTTATTGCGATTCTGATTAACGATTAGATATCATGTTTATAGGACATCACTGATACACGCCTAGGCAAGCCTGTAGGGCAACCAAAGTCTTGAAATTATAAAACTGTGCTTTGTTTAACTGTTTGTAAACTGCCCAGATTCAGCAAGTCTTAAAATCAGTAGGCAAACTGATTAGGTATCTTCTGCCTCGCTTTAATAAAAAAACGTTCCACTTGGTGCTCACCTAGATATCCTACTCTAGGACTTTTGTAGTGTCTGAAATACTGTTGTTTGAGACGTGCAATTGCCTGCTTATTTGTGGAGGTAAATGTGGGCCTTTAACTGTTCCTTTATCTGACAGTCCTATTTGTTTTGCTTTTCGCTTAGATTTTCTCCTTTTAAACACTATAGGAGAGTCTAGATCCACCTTAACTAGAAGTCCTAAACACCTCCAGGACCATAAGTAACGGATGGGTAATGCACGCATAGAGTACGTTTAAGTAGAATCGCATATATAACCATTAAGGGGAGGGTAATCGGGTAGTAAAAGATATGATGACCTGTGCGCTAATGCTATGTGTAGCACCCCAACTTGGGGACGACTACCAAGTATTATACAGAAGTGATCCTATAGGCTAAAAAACCTAGGACCCTTTTACCCCTTGTTTTAAACGTAATATCTATTTATCTAAACTGCTTTGTTTGCTTGTAAGACTAATTCACCTAATTCGAGTTTGGCCGAGACCCACCATTGTGGACCTCGAGGGGTGCCTAACACCTTCCCCTCAAGGTTATTTCGAGACCCAATCTCTGGTAATGCAAACTGGTTTATGAGTTACGTTTTAGGTGCCCTAACGCACCTTAAATCCATTAGGTGGCGACTCTTCAAATTCCATACCCAATTCCCAAAAGGAAAATGAGTTGTCCCAAAGAATGTCGAAACCCGGACTCCGCAAGAAAAAAAGGGGCGTGATAGCATGGCAACTCTGCTGAGATACTTTTAGGCTCTTACCATAACAAACTTGTTTTTGTGAATTTGTCTTGAACACGCTTTATCCTGTTAATATATGTGCACCCTTTCCCTTCCCCCCTTATTTGAATTAATTTCCATTTTTTTAAGCATTTATGATTTCCTTTACTACAGAAACTGACTTGTCTCTTTGTTTTCTTTCTTATCTGTCTTTCAATTATTAAATGCCGCATTTATCATTTCAAACGTGCAAATACATGATAACGTGCTATTTATTGTTGCATAAATCATGCTCAACATCATATTCCACTCGTGCGTAACCAATCCCATACCAACGCTTGATGAGTGTTTGCGCTCTTCCTATATATATCACCCTTAAATGCGAAAAGGCGTATTTGCGGTAAAACTAGTCGATCAGCGGTGCAGTCGAAGGTTACGTGCCTTTCCCCCTCAAGTTTTCCGCTTGAGGATACCAGTCTAGACCTTTATAGAAACCTTACTCCAATTAATTTTACATGCATCATGGTCAAACCTATCCGGGTTAATATGTTGTCCACATAATAACCCCTTAAGACAAGCCTTGTCCAAAAGTCCATCGGGTTTTCCATAATCCCAACGGACGCAACCACGATTACGTGCATTAATTTTGGAGAAATAAGTGTCAATATGCTAATCATTGTTGTATAAATAGTCGAATTTGGAGGGGGAAAGGGCCTAACCATATCTGTTTTGCGGAAAATGAGGCATGAAGTCCCCCGGTTCGGGATGGTCAGTAACATACCATCACCATTGCTAGATTGGTGGAGGGATCTTCCATCAAGTGACCAAAATCATGTGAAAAGGGTCTTAGGAAATTTGCCTTCTTTGTTGGACCTCCAGCCGAACAAAATGTTGATCGAGGCTACCACAATGTTCTGGGACAAAGAAAGAGTCGTGTTCTGTTTTGAAACATAGAAATGACCCATCTCTTGGAAGAAATAGGGGGATTTTCTGGGCTACCTTGGGACAGCCCCGGTTTACTGGCATCTGAAAATTGCACTACTAGGGGATTTCTTAAGATGATGGGGTTAAAGAAAAATGATGACTTGGAGTGCTTGAAAAACTCCTACATACCCTTCGACTTCCTCTATGAATGATACGGTCACAGCAGATCTTACCATATCTTCGATGATGAATTTTCCATCACCTCCTTAGGTTGGATTCACCGCAGGGTCTTTGTGTTCATCGTTTGTTTCTTGGGTATGCTGGTGTTCCCGATCCAAGGGGACAAAATCCACACCAGACTGGCCATGGTGGCTAAAAATTTGATGGAAGGGATCGAAGGGCAGACATATACCATTGTCCCTATGATCATTGCAGACATCTATCGGGCGTTAGAGCGCTGCCAGAAAGGGTACAAATACTTCGAAGGTTGCAATCTGCTGCTACAAGTTTNTCAAACTATCCCGGTTTTGAGAATAAGAGAAGGTTGGGCGGAGAAACTTATCATCACATTGAGCATGTCAACGCAATTGAGAAGGACAAGTGGCGGAGTAACAAAATAGAAAGCATGCTGGCATGGTCTGGGTACGAACCTGGAAAAGGACTGGGGAAGAATCTCCAGGGCATTACAAAATCAATACAGCTGAAACGTCACGGCACAACTTTCGGGCTGGGGTACCCGTATACCTGGCAGGAGTATAATGACTGGTCGCCACCATGGCGTGGTCCTTATTATCCTCTCGAGCAACCAGTGCCACATCTGGGTCAGAAATTTCATCAGGCTGATACAATATGGGGGACTGCAAAAGAAAGATTTAGCTGGGCTGAGAAACTTGTTCCGGGAAGACGAGGATATGGATTGCAGTGCAATAATTGAGGAGGAGGAGGAAGAAGGCCTCACCATTCAGACTGTGGATAAGGGAGCTGTTCTCGGGAATTGGACTGCCAGACCATCCCGAGCCCGCCGAGTCCCTGGGTAGCTTGGTACTTAGCCTAATTTATTTCTATAGCCATGCTAGGCATTTCAGATGTTTTCAATAATTTTGTTTTAGAGACGCATTTTGTTTCAAAATAATTGCTCGATTCATCGAGCCGCACTTGTTTTAGGGTATTTTCAAATTTTAACCAATGCATTGCTATTTATTATTCATTATTATCTTTCACATTTTCTTTCTACAGCATTGTTATTACTTTTCCTGATAAACCGATGACTGTGACATGTAATGAGACAATGCAATATAAGGATAGTGACTCAAAAGAAGAGGATGAAATACCTGAGGAAGTTGTCAGGGAGGTTGAGAACTTTGATTAAACCTAAGTCCAACCTAGACGAGACCGAAGCAATAAATTTGGGAGACGCCGAAACCCTCAAGGAAACTCGCGTAAGCATTCACTTATCATCGTCAGAGAAGGAAGAGTACATTTGTTTCCTAAAGGAATATGAGGATATCTTTGCATGGTCATATGATGACATGACCGGTCTGAGCACGTCCATAGTGGCTCACAAGTTGCCTACCAATCCAATGTGTCCGCCTCGGAAGTAAAAACTCAGAAAATTCAAATCAGACATGAGCCTGAAAATCAAGGAGGAAGTCACTAAGTAAATCAAAGCCAAAGTCCATAGGGTAGTTGAGTACCCAACCTGGCTAGCCACCATTGTACCAGTTCCGAAGAAAGATGGAAAGTCAGGGTGTGTGTTAACTATTGGGATTTAAACAGAGCAAGTCCAAGGGACGACTTCCCATTGCCAAACATACACATCCTGATCGACAATTGCGCCAAGCATGAACTCCAATCCTTTGTAGATTGCTTCGCGGGTTATCACCAGATCTGGATGGATGAAGAAGACGCAGAGAAAACAGCCTTCATCACACCGTAGGGAATGTACTGCTACAAAATGATGCCATTCGGCCTAAAGAATGCTGGGGCTACATACATGAGAGCCATGACAACCATCTTCCATCATATGATACAAAAGGAAAAAGAGGTGTATGTTGACGACGTCATCATCAAATCCAAGAAGGCCGCAGATCACATAGCAGACTTGAGGAATTTCTTTGCCAGGCTAAGGAGGTACAATCTAAAATGGAACCCCGCGAAATGTGCATTCGGGGTTCCTGCAGGAAAGCTGTTGGGATTCATTGTTAGCCGCCGAGGAATCGAGTTGGACCCGTCCAAAGTTAAGGCTATCCAAGAGTTACCACCACCAAAGAGCAAAAAGGACGTGATGAGTTTCCTAGGATGCCTCAACTACATCAGCCACTTCATAGCACAGTCCACGGTAATATGTGAACCCATCTTCAAAATGTTGACGAAAGATGCTCAAACTAGTTGGACCGATGATTGTCAGAAGGCTTTTGACAAAATCATGAAATACCTGTCCACACCACCAATCCTAGTCCCGCCACAACCTGAGAGACCTTTGCTACTCTATCTATCTGTATTAGATAGAGCTTTCGGATGTGTTTTAGGACAAAATGACGAGACAGGAAGAAAGGAGCAATCCATATACTACTTGAGTAAGAAGTTCACATCTTATGAATCACAGTACTCTCTACTGGAACGCACTTGCTGCGCTTTGACATGGACAGCTCAGAAATTGGGGCATTACTTCTGTGCCTACACCACATACCTCATATCGAGGATGGACCCTCTGAAGTACATCTTTCAGAAGCCCATGACAACCAGGAAGTTAGCCAAGTGGCAGATATTGTTAAGTGAGTTCGACATCGTCTATGTAACTCAGAAGGCGGTCAAAGGACAAGCATTGGCAGACCATCTTGCTGAAAATCCTGTGGGAGGAGAATACTAACCATTAAAAATGTATTTTCCTGACGAAGAAGTGTCATTCGTAGGGGAGGACATTGCTGAAGCGTACGACGGTTGGAGAATATTCTTCGATGGGGCTGCAAACTTCAAAGGAGTGGGCATTGGAGCAGCTTTGGTATCAGAAACAGGCCAACATTACCCGGTATCCGCAAAGCTTAGGTTCCCATGCACCAACAACATAGCAGAATACGAGGCTTGCATCATGGGGCTCAATCTGGCCATTGATATGAATATACAAGAGTTGCTGGTAGTTGGTGATTTGGATCATCTGGTACATCAGGATCAAAGAAAATGGGCTACGAAGAACACCAAGATACTACCATACTTGTATCATGTGCAGGAGTTGATGAAGAGATTCACAAAGATAGGATTCAAACATGTGCCCACAATTCAAAATGAGTTCGCAGATGCACTGGCCACTTTGTCATCAATGATACAACATCCAGATAAGAATTTCATCGATCCCATCCTGGTGAGGATCGATATTCAACCGGCTTACTGTGCTCACGTTGAAGAAGAAACGAATGGATAACCTTGGCTCCACGACATCAAAGAATATTTGGCGAAGGGAGAATATAAAGAGCAGGCAAACCATATTCATAAATGCACTCTGCGGAGGCTATCCAATCACTTCTTTCAAAGCGGAGGGACCCTGTATAGAAGAACTGCTGATATGGGGTTGTTAAGGTGTGTTGACGCAAAGGATGCTTCCAGATTGCTCGAGGAGATACATGCAGGAACTTGTGGACCACATATGAATGGTTTTGTTCTACCCAAGATACTCAGAGCTGGATATTTTTGGATGACCATGGAAACGGATTGCATCCGGTAAGTACAAAAATGCCACCAGTTCCAGGTACATGCAGACATGATAAAGGTACCACCAAACGAGCTCGACGCAACAAGTGCACCTTGGACTTTTGTTGCCTAGGAATGGATGTCATCGGTCCAATCGATCCCACAGCTTCAAACGGGCACCGGCTCATTTTAGTAGCCATCGACTATTTCACAAAATGGGTAGAGGTCGCAACTTACAAAGCTGTAACCAAGAAACTGGTCACAGATTTTGTTAGGGATCATATTGTTTGTCAATTTGGGATTCCCGAGTCCATCATCACTGATAATACGGCCAATCTCAATAGTGATATGATGAAAGCCATGTGTGGAACTTTCAAAATCAAGCACAAAAACTCCACAGCATACATGCCTCAAATGAATGGAGCCGTGGAAGCTGGCAACAAGAACATCAAGAAGATACTAAGGAAAATGGTAGAGAATCACAAACAATGGCACGAGAAGTTACCATTCGTCTTATTGGGATACCGCACCACAGTCCGCACATCAATTGGGGCAACTCCCTATTTACTGGTTTACGGTACCGAAGCTATCATTCCAGCCGAGGTAGAGATTCCTTCTTTAAGAATCATACAGGAAGCCAAACTCAGCGATGCATAATGGATAAGGAGTCGCTATGAGCAACTGGCCCTTATAGACGGAAAAAGAATGAACGCAGTATGTCACGGTCAGCTTTATCAAAACAGAATGTCCAGAGCTTTCAACAAAAGGGTAAAACCAAGGCAATTCGCACCAGGACAGTTGGTGCTGAAGAAGATCTTCCCGCATCAAGATGAAGCCAAAGGGAAATTCTCTCCCAACTGGCAAGGTCCTTACATGGTTCACATGGTGCTAATAGGAGGAGCACTCATACTTGCAGAAATGGACGGAGAAGTTTGGCCGAAACCAATCAATTCAGATGCAGTCAAGAGATACTATGTTTAGATTGTTTATAATCCATCATATGATGTAATTGAACTATGCTTGACCTGATTTCCATTTGAGAGGGGATACGTAGACAGACCTGTGGGTTCGGTCATATCATAATAAAATCTCCATTGTCCCCCAGCACTAGAAACTGGGGCAGAATTTTGAGGAGGACCCTCAAAATTTCGGAACAAGTCCAGCCAATGCCATCATATGCCAGACTGTCAGCAATTGGTTAAGAAACTGGGGCGGAATTTTGAGAAGGATTATCCAAATTCCAGAAAAGGTTCAGCAAGTTTCGTCACACGCAAAATGGCCGAAGGATCATTTACCAAACTGGGGCAGAATTATGAGGAGGACCCTCAAAATTCTAATAAGAGAAAGCTGCATTGTTTCTGAAATGTGTTACAATCATTAGTTCATCTAAAATTACTTGACATACCACTTTATTTTCTAAAATAACTCTATTTCGTCAATGACTACGTATTTTCGAAAACTTCATTTCTCTGGCAGCTAGGTGTTACCCAGGGTAACTCGAACAGGGCCTCCAGAACGGAGCAAAGCACAGCCAGCAGACAAAGGCACGAACCAACCTCCCCATACAAAACTCACGATTTTTCTTTAGGTACAGGCACAATGGACATAACAGGAGCATCCGCAAATATACACGCAGCAAAATCACTATCAATCGGGCCACTAGACACAAATATATCTCCAGCTAAGACACATTCTACTTCTATTTGCTACTTATTCACTGCATAAGGCTAAGCATGGCCTTCTCTTTGCATGAGACTAAGCCTTGTCTCAAATCTTGCATGAGGCTAAGCCCTGCCTTCACATATGCATAAGGCTAAGCATGACCTTCTCCTTCAATGAGACTAAGCCTTTTCTCAAATCTTGCATGAGGCTAAGCCCTGCCTCCACATTTGCATAAGGCTAAGCGTTGGCTTCTCTTTGCATGAGACTAAGCCTTGTCTCAAATCTTACATGAGGCTAAGACCTGCCTCCACATTTGCATAAGGCTAAGCAGTTCCTTCTCTTTGCATGAAACTAAGCCTTGTCTCAAATCTTACATGAGGCTAAGCCCTGCCTCCACATTTGCAAAAGGCTAATGTCACGCCCCAAAAACCGAGGAGCACGACCGGCGCTCAACCGAGTAAACCCAACTGAGCAAGCTTGTTAGATTTCATTCTACCCAAACTAATTTATGAATGAATAGGAGATGGGCTCCATCAATCACACTTAGTAAGTATTTCATTAACAACTTCCATTTCATTTCCATTAGCAGCTTAAGTCATAATTATAAAAATATTACAAGTCTTAAAAATCTTGGCCAAACATCAATATTTCTACTTTAATTCCAATACCCGACACTACCCACAACCTGTCTACGGAGTCTCTAAAGACAACTGAAGAGTAATATAATATCTAAATGCCGGTAACAAGGCTCCGGCTATACCTCAAATACAAAGTACATGATAAACAGATGAAGCAGGACCCCGAAACGAAGTGGGGCTCACCAAGTCTGCTGAAAGGATGATGCGGCACCAGCTGCGACCAACACTGCCTGCTATAGAAACACCTACATCCATTTAAAGACGTAGCGCCCCCGGCAAAAGGGACGTTAGTACCATCGAATAGCACTAGTATGTATAACTAAACACCATCTAATTAGAAAGAACTTTCATACAAGAATAAGAAATCACAAGTATAACTCAGAAGCTTTAAATTATCACAACATTATCAAATAAAGGAATCATGCAACTTTCGCATCATTTTTCCGTAGCTTTTAGTTTGGGGCATTTCACGTTATTCATCATTTCTCACAATAGCACCGCTATCTTGAGCGGAGTCCGATCTCGACCCGATCGGCTAGGTTGCCTCATTTGGGGCATAAGCTTCAATCACAATCTCATGTTTCCTTCTTCCGGAATTCAATTTCAGCATAATACCACCATGTGTGCGGCATGGCGTCTGATCACGGCCCGACCATAGGCCGCCTTACCACGGCATTGTTCCTTTCTCATTAGTCATTTCGTTTCACGTATTTCATTTCATAGGCACTTGGGGCCACAACTTATCACATTATTCTTGGCACTAGGCCGCATTTTACATTATTCCCAATTTCAATATTTGCTTTGCCATTTAGGACAGTAGGTGCACACAAGAGCAACTTAAATTGTAAGCATGGATAAGACTTCACATAGATGGCACAATATATGCAGCTTCAATCTCGATTTAAGGTCTAAGCATTTCAACACATAATTCATACCTTTGCCCCCATTCAAGTTATCAAGATATCACGTTGATCATGTTGAGACACATTTTCCACACATATATGGTTACAACACCAACTCATGTAAAATAACACGCAATGCAACAATTCAACTTTAATCTTACCATGTACACACAATCACCGGTGAAGCTCAATTTCTAAAAGACGGGGTTTTAGCCATACATACCTCAATATAGCTTTCCTTAATCCTTACAAAATTCTGGAACTCTTAGCACTTCGATCTATTGTATAAGAATTATAAATTGAATTCTAGCTCGTTTGAGAATATTATAAAGCACAAGGGGTGCATTGTGATCTTAGGTCCCTTTTGAAAGAAATTTCTATCATTTTATACCCTAATTGCTTTCTTTTTAGTTCACAACTTCCCAATACTCCATGATCTTGTATGCATGCAAGAAATCTATCCTTATACCCATAAATTACCTCATTAATGACCCCTTATGGCTATCTCTATAATTTAAGAGCTGAGGTGATGAAGTCTTACCTCTTGGGATGATGGTTTAGGTGTCTCACTTGTCTATCTTCAATGTTTAGCAAGGATTTGTGGAGCAATTTTTGATGAAAAGCACTTCCCCTCTCTTAGACTCTCTTTCTCACTCTAAAAGTACGAGGAAATAGGGTCAAAATAAGCTATTGCACAAGATATAACGACAGGGGGTCGGGTTTTTAAAATTAGAAAATAGGAGCCCGTCTCAGATCTGCGATCGCATTTGCGACCGCAAAGTTGACATGCGGTCCGTAGAATGGACCGCAAAATGCTCCCCAAAACCTGAAGACACTGTTTGGGTATGCGACAGAAATGCGGTCTGCATACCCGTTCTGCGGTCACATAATGCACCGCAGGAACTGCCCCTTACAAAATCCCAAGGGGATTATGCAACGACTATGCGGTTCGCATATCGATTATGCAATCGCATAATTGACCACATAGTTGACCTCAAATTGACCAACACACTGTTTCACTCTGCGGCGACTATGCGGTCCGCGTACCTGTTATGCGACCGCATTCTCGACCGCATAATTGCACTTTTCTGGAAAACATTATTTTTTGACTTTTTAGTGCATAGATCAGTCCAAAGGGCCCAAATTTACACATTTCTAACACGTATTCCTAATTTGGCACTACGAGCTTTTGAGTTTTGGGTAGAAATTTTCACGGGGCCTTACATCCTCTCCCACTTATGATCATTCGTCCTCGAATGAGGATCAAGGTTCACCCATTAGCAAATTTTCTTCATGCAATCTCAGTTTCTCACAATCATGGAACACCTCAATAGCTCCGAATTTGGCTAACTCCCTAAATTTCTAAAAATTTTGCCAGAGTTTCCTTTGTAACTAGGACTATCCACCTACCAGAGAACCACCAAAACCATCCTAAAAATACATCCACAACTCAATAAAGCACCACAATGTATATATCAATAACACGAACCTCACCATTACAAGCACTACATTATCATAATGACACCTGAACATGGACTGCATGTTTTAGATCATAACACATATAAGGTACCTTTCAAGTCAAAGCATATTGATACACAATCAAGCAAAAAATATTTTTCCTTCCACAATAGTTTCGGCCTTCAAGGTGGCCACCTCGACTCACAAGCTTTGCCATAGCACATTCATGGAAGCAATCCCAACCCCTAAACTTATCTAACAAGGATGACAGCTAGATACCTCGCATTAAGCTAACTATACATTAACATTCACCTTCAATAATTTACCCCAGGATGATACACAAATGATCTCCACCTACCCTCTTAGACATAGACATATGAAAACACAAATTCATGAGGAACAACTATGGGGAAACATCATACTCCTAATGCGACCGAATGGGAAATGCGCTTACGTACCCTTCATTATCAATTCACATAACATCTACATGGGAAAATTTTGAGAATAACCGGTTCACCCTCCTGAATTCTAAATCTCTACTCGAACACCCACGCTAAACCTTTGATGACCTTTAACGATTACTCTAAGATATGCAATCATAAACTGGCCATAAAACTACCTATCGAATATATGTGATCACACGGGGATGATCCCTATTTGACATGTTTGGACCTTCAATACCTAATAAATTTAATGCAATGAGGAACACAGAGTTGAAGATTGGGCTGGAGTTATCCAGGAATTCATTAACACGCTGAGCAGAGTACTTTCTGAGGTTATATGCTAAGGGAAATGAAAATTACTACTAACAATGTTGACATGGTTAATCACTGTGACGACATCAATTATTAGACAAATGAGGCATAGGGGTAAGTAGTACATTGGCAATAGGAATCATTAAGGAGGAATATTCAAGTACATGACCCAGTCGTCTCCTAGAGTGTAGGGAAAATCAATTTATCAAAAATGAGAATACTCTGGCACCTTGAATGCGATATGGGATTCAAAATACATGAAGTTGAATTACACTCCTGACGTTAGCTGACACAAGGAATCTATGCCATAAGCCCATGAGGATGAAAAAGAAATTAAACACTTATGAGATTATCTTAATTCAAACAGCTTATCCCTCCCTGACAATTGACCCTATATAAGAGAACTAAAGATACGACAACTTGTCTTCCAAATCAATATGCTCATGATATGTGCAAAAATCTGAAGGCATCTAATCTCAACCTTTCACGAGTAAAACCACATAGCTAGGACATCTAAATGTTAGGACGAAATCATGTATTGGTTAGAGGCATTCTAATGGTTAACATGATGCTCCGCGGAGAAAGACAAATGACACTCCTATCCACTCAAGGAGGTGGAATACCAAGGGTAGTAAAACTCCCCTCACATGACAATGATATAGTCAATTATTTTAGAAGCCGAGTGTGCAGAAGGCCACGTAACCCATCCAATCTGACCCATTTAAGACTTTTGAAAAGGGTACACATTTTGGTTTGAAATCATGGCAATTAAATCTTAAACTCTAAGGGAAAATCATTACACTTTGAAACCCATGAGACAAGCCCTCATAGTCCTAGAAAATCGTCAACAATGGCAAGAAAGTACTTAAAACCATTACGAGTTGGTATAAAACAAGGCCTCAAAGTGCCCACATGGATAAGTTTGAAAGGATGAGACGTCTTACTGCATTTATCGGGGAAAAGTAACCTAGGTTATCTAGTCACATGGACAAGCAGAGCAGGTAGATGATTGTTTATGAGAACATCTCATAAGGAGTGCGAGCAATATCTTTTTATTCTAACAAAAGGGGAAATTTGCCCACTCTCAGAGCGCTTGTAGAGTACATAAAAGTAAGGTTAATTAAATTAGATCATATAGTTGGATAACTAGTCGAGACATTGAGATAATATCGCATTGAAGATTACAGGTAAACAACACACGATGCAAGACAAATGATAAGAAAGTGATAGAGCCTTGTGGAAGTAACCTTTACATTGTAACCACTAGGAATGGTGGTAATATAAAGCGATTACAAGAAGCTACATTTTTGAAAGAAGATCTCTGTATGTAGTCACGTGATGTTTAGCTCCAGAATTCAAAAATACAATTATGTTTAGCAACTCAACTTCATAATGAAGCACTGCAACACACTCCTACACAACCAGCTATTACGAGCCACATTGGGAGATGCTATAAGATATGACTGAGAGAAAGGCTTTGACATATGAACGTGTTACTAGGTGTATTTCTCCTTGGTCAACCCAAAACCAAAAGGCGAGAGTTAGACTGATAAGCAGATCGTTGGACCAGCACATGTGTAGATAATCCATTATCGAAAGGAGAACATTGAACCTCAGTAATTGCAGCATGCCATCAACCCTTGATGAACTTGATGTGGGGTGGGAACCCAATGAGATAGTATAAAATAATCAGGGAAAGTTTGGAGATGTTCATAATGAGTTCTCCATGGATTTTGACTTGAGAAATACCCAGATGCTAATGAAAGACAGAAAACAGGAGAAACAGGCGTTGTGCTACGATAACCCCCAAAGGTGCACTTGGTCTTGACGGAGAGCCTAGTAAGGGTCCTTACGAGAAAGAAAGTGTTACAATGACACATAAAAGGATATGTTCTCTCATGGTTATCGAACAAGTGTGGGGAAACTAGCACAATGAATTCACTAACTAAGGAACACAATTATCACATGTTGTGGAGGTGAAGAGAAAATAAACATTTGTTATGAGCTGGACATGCTTCTACTATATTAACTCCCAACTGCAATACACGACCACGCCACGAGAAACCACGATACTAGGAACAAAGTGAGCTACTTACTGCGGGATGTCCCAAGTGGACATGAAAGTTATACTAAGATGGCGACACAAGATCTTCCTATGACGGGAATTTGAGGAACTCAATTTTAAGAGAGACTTTATGCACACGGTGACCATTTTGATTGACATGCACTCATATGATAGGTGTTGATGTATGCTCTTATGTTACTAGACAGTGAGAAGGTATCGTGATGATACTCGAAAGAGAGTAGAGTGACTGTTCATACCATATAAGCCATATACACAAGTGAGTAAAAGAGTGACTCGAGAAGGATCGCAACACTGGAATGTTTTTCATGGAACTTGACACCACATAGGTAAATTTTACGACGGTGCATGCATAGGCACAAATGAGCAGATGTTGTCCATTTAAATAAAAAGATCCTGTAAGAAATTTATCAGGTATGGTCCCTTGTTTAGAATTTAGGAAAGCAAGTGGGAAGTATTAATAGTGTTATAACTCAATTCAAGAACATATTTATAGAGCTCAATTCCATAGGGGGCTGTACGTAGGAGAACTGTGATCAGGAGGTTTCATGAATAATACGTCTCGTTCAAAGAGTAGGTGCATGCAATGTTTTCTGATTCAATGTCTTGTTAAGACCATGTTTATGAGAACTCTTCACTATGGATGTACATATACAACAAGTAGAAATTTTGTGTTGTTCATATTGATGTACTAAGGAGTGACTTACCTGGTGACTTTTAGTTGATAGGGCAATCGCTTAATCGATGCCCCTCGATTCCACATCCCTAACGCACGTTGGTAACATACTGATATACTACATGATCTGGTGGTGCAAAGACATTAATAGGAACAAGGGTACTCCCCTTAGCAACAAGTTCTACCAATCCCTCCATGGCTCGAAATATTCTCCTAACAAACGCTTGGGCAATCTCCCTCATATTCGATGGTGGGGTTATTCCCTCCTTACTGCTTCCAAAATCATGGATTACTCATCTTGAGAATGAGACATAGAATGGAAATTAGCTCCCTATCTCGAGCTCTACTGCACGATCTGCAGTATCAAAGAAGGGTGAAATTCCTAAATGTTCGAATAGCCTCAAACTTATAGATGTGGTCGACTACACACCGATAAGAAAGACTCTACTAGACACGGCTCTGAGACATCCTAGGACACTTTAAAACCTTAGGCTCTGATACCAAGTTTGTCACGCCCCAAAAACCGAGGAGCACGACCGACGCTCAACCGAGTAAACCCGACTGAGCAAGCCTGTTAGGTTTCATTCTACCCAAACTAATTTATGAATAAATAGGAGATGGGCTCCATCAATCACACTTAGTAAGTATTTCATTAACATCCATTAGCAGCTTAAGCCATAATTATCAAAATATTACAAGTCTTATAAATCTTTGCCAAACATCAATATTTCTACTTTAATTCCAATACCCGACACTACCCACAACCTGTCAACGGAGCCTCTAAACACAACTGAAGAGTAATGTAATATGGAAATGCCGGTAACAAGGGTCCGGCTATACCTCAAATACAAAGTACATGATAAACAGATGAAGCAGGACCCCGAAATGAAGTGGGGTTCACCAAGTCAGCTGAAAGGATGATGTGCCACTAGCTGCGACCAACACTGCCTGCTATAGAAACACCTACATCCATTTAAAGACGTTGCACTCCCGGCAAAAGGGAAATTAGTGCCATCGAATAGCACTAGTATGTATAGCTAAACACCATCTAATTAGAAAGAACTTTCATACAAGAATAAGAAATCACAAGTATAACTCAGAAGCTTTAAACTATCACAACATTATCAAATAAAGGAACCATGCAACTTTCGCATCATTTTTCCGTAGCTTTTAGTTTGGGGCATTTCACGTTATTCATCATTTCTCACAATACCACCGCTATCTTGAGCGGAGTCCGATCTCGACCCAATCGGCTAGGTTGCCTCATTTGGGGAATACGCTTCAATCACAATCTCATTTTTCCTTCTTCCGGAATTCAATTTCAGCATAATACCACCATGTGTGCGGCATGGCGTCCGATCACGGCCCGACCGGCTAGGCCGCCTTACCACGGCGTTGTTCCTTTCTCATTAGTCATTTCGTTTCACGTATATCCTTTCATAGGAACTTGGGGCCACAACTTATCACATCATTCTTGGCACTAGGCCGCATTTTACATTATTCCCAATTTCGATATTTGCTTTGCCATTTAGGACAGTAGGTGCACACATGAGCAATTCAAATTGTAAGCATGGATAAGACTTCACATAGATGGCACAATATATGCAGCTTCAATCTCGATTTAAGGTCTAAGCATTTCAATACATAATTCATACCTTTGCCCCCATTCAAGTTATCAAGATAGCACGTTGATCATGTTGAGACACATTTTCCACACATATAAGGTTACAACACCAACTCATGTAAAATAACAAGAAATGCAACAATTCAACTTTAATCTTACCATGTACACACTATCATCGATGAAGCTCAATTTCTAAAAGACGGGGTTTTAGCCATACATACCTCAATATAGCTTTCCCTAATCCTTACAAAATTCTGAAACTCTTAGCACTTCGATCTATTGTATAAGAATTACAAATTGAACCAAGAATTAGGGACAAGATTAGAATTCTAGCTCGTTTGAACATATTATCAAGCACTGGGGGTGCATTGTGATCTTAGGTCCCTTTTGAAAGAAATTTCTATCATTTTATACCCTAATTGCTTTCTTTTTAGTTCACAACTTCCCAATACTCCATGATCTTGTATGCATGCAAGAAATATATCCTTATACCCATAAATTACCTCACTAATGACCCCTTATGGCTATGTCTAAAATTTAAGAGCTGAGGTGATGAAGTATTACCTCTTGAGATGAAGGTTTAGGTGCCTCACTTGTCTATCTTCAATGTGTAGCAAGGATTTGTGGAGCAATCATTAATGAAAATCACTTCCCCTCTTTTAGACCCTCTTTCTCACTCTAAAAGTACCAGGAAATAGGCTCAAAATGAGCTATTGCACAAGATATAACGACAGGGGGTCAGGTTTTAAAAATTAGAAAATAGGAGCCCGACTCAGATCTGCGATCGCATTTGTGACCGCAAAGTTGACATGCTGTCCGCAAAATGGACCGCAAAATGCTCCCCAAAACCTAAAGACACTGTTTGGGTATGCGATAGAAATGCGGTCGGCATACCCGTTCTGCGGTCGCATAATGCACCACAGGACTCCCCTTACAAAATCCCAATGGGATTATGCAACGACTATGCGGTCCGCATATCGATTATGCGATCGCATAATTGACCGCATAGTTGACCTCAAATTTGACCAACACTATGTTTCACTCTGCGACGACTATGCGGTCCGCATACCTGTTATGCAACCGGATTCCGACTGCATAATCGCACTTTTCTGGAAAATATTATTTTTTGACTTTTTAGTGCATAGATCAGTCCAAAGGGCCCAAATTTACACATTTCTAACACGTATTCCTAATTTGGCACTACGAGCTTTTGAGTTTTGGGTAGAAATTTTCACGGGGCCTTACAGCTAAGCATTGCCTTCTCTTTGCATGAGACTAAGCTTTGTCTCAAATCTTGCATGAGGCTAAGACCTGCCTCCATATTTTCATAAGGCTAAGCTTTGCCTTCTCTTTTCATGAGACTAAGCCTTGTCTCAACTTGCATGAGGCTAAGCCCTGCCTCCCTATATGCATGAGACTAAGCCCTATCTCAAGTCTTGCATGAGGCTAAGCCCTGCCTCCGTATTTGCATAAGGCTAAGTACTGCCTTCTCATGGGACTAAGCATTGTCCCTCCCTGCTTCAATGTTGCTCTATTCTAAACTTTGCACTATCTTCTACCCTCTGCCCTCAAACTCTGCAGAAGACTAAACTTTGTCTTGCTATCACCTTTGGTATCATATCTCTGCACTTCATGGGCTGATATATAGCCAATTTGTCCAAAGGCTTCATAATCCTAAGGCATCATCCTCATAGCCTGAAGACACCATGTCATGGCCTGAGGATCTCTCAATACTGCACATCATTATTCAAAGGCGTCATGGTTCAGAGGCACCATTCTCATAGCCCAAGAACATCATTTCATGGCCTGCGATTCTCCTATCTCATAATTCATGGCCTAGGATATCATAGTCTAAGGACGTCATCTGCACTGTCCAAAGACAATCTTTCATGGTCCAAAGGGAATTTGGATCATGTTTAAATTCTCGCAATACTCTATATACCCGCATGCATCGTATTTTAAGTTTTGCAGGAAATCCAAAAGGTAACTGTTCTTCAAATAGGAGCAATCTTCGCTCCGGTTTCTGCTCATGCCATTTACACTTTGCCATTATAACCGATTCCCATCAATTACCCACCTTACTCTGTGACCATTCAGATATCTACCCCATAATACATCCGTTACACTCCAGACTCACAATCATAACTCCATCCGACATTACCCTTCACAAAAGAACCTTTGCTGAAACAGGCTACTATTCCTATAACAATGCCATCGGCCTCATTCACCGGTGGGTCCAGAGCTACACATAGCCTGATTCCTGTAAAATCAGGGATATGTAGGCAGCTCAATGACCAGGGTTTGGCCTCTATATTTCAAAACATCCCATTCGGTCAAAATCGGTCATCATTTCTTTACCCGAAAACTCTTTCATCCTTCCCGGGTAAAGAGGGGCAGCTGTTGATACCCAATTTTTCCCTCATATATTTTTTAATATGCATACATACTTTCAAAATATTGTATGAATTCATAAACATGCACAAGTGTTTTTACAATTTTTCTATAATTTAAAAGACCTTAAATCGATTTATTTCTGCATTTTTAATTATATAAATATTCAATAATTATCCCTCATATTACTTTATGATGACATAATCATCTAAATTCATCATTTTATGCTCATATAAGTGTTTAAATATTTTTAGTTGCATTTTCTACAATTACAATTGCATTTTAAGACTATAATTGCATATTTTGCAATAATAGCCCATTCATATGCATAATTACATTACCTATACAGAAAATAACTTTTTATATTTTTATAATGCTAAGTAATTATTTTAAATTATTTTCATGCATAAATAATATTTTTATCATTTATAAATTATTTTATAAAGTTATTTTATTAATAAATTGGGTATTTAACAAATAGGCTCTTTAATTATATCTAAATTCGGACCCCCCAGCCCAATTAACTAAACCATAACTCGTTTCTTTAAAATCTGTCCGACGCAGATCAAATCATGACCGTTGATCTTAGAGATCAACGATCCAGGATGTTATTGCCTTTTTTAATTACCCCTAACCCCCCAAACCCTAATCATTTGTCTACACTCGCCGCCCTTGAATCCCTCTTCTTCTCCGTTCTCTCTGAAACTATCCCTAACCCTAGCGCCGTCACCCCTAAATCTCCCAAACCCCTTCGATCCCCAACCAGATATGGGGTTATTTGGTGTTTTGCTACCCTATCTAACCGATTACCTCTACTGGTTGTTCGATTTTTGCTGTTTTCTGAAGGAACCTCGAAGAGATTCGACTCATAGTCGACTTAGGCTCTTCGTTTTCTTATGAACTCGCCTGTTGTTCAGCAATGTTTGTGAGTATTGTTGTCTTTGTGGCTATGGTTGGATTTTTCCCGCATCTCGTCCCCTTTTCTCAAAACCCTCATGTCTTGCACTTTGAATCTGTTCAGATCCTTGTAGATCTGAAACGGTTTTGAGTTTACACGGTAGTTTTCTTTAAAAATCTCATGTTCTCCTATCATTGATTGATTATAACGTTCCTCCAAACTAGGGTTTCACTTCATTTGTTTCTGCAAAACTTCTCTAAAAAATACCTCTGTGTTTGATTATCCTTTTCCACTGATTCTTTCATAACTACGCTCTAGTTTTTAGTTTGTTTGATAATTTCATTGCTCGCTTTAATATTTGTCCGTTATTATTGAGTCATTGATTGATTACCTAAACTGTCTAGGGTTTGAAATTTGCTTTGTTTACTGAGGTGATTACTTCCTGTAATTTTGTATACTTTCCTTATTTTGAGTCTCCTAATTGATACTACTTGACTTAATTTTTCCTATTAAGCTTAATTTATGGGTTGGCTGCCTTACCAACCCCAAGTTGGTCTCTATTTACTTGCGTTACCTTATTTGTGTGACTAATTGTCCTGTTACTTGCCGGGATTTTAGTGTCCTGACTCTAATTGGCTATCAGACTTACCACTTACCTTAATTAGACCTCAATTCCGAGTTATTTTTGGATACAATCCCATGATTTTTGCCTATTGATTGGCCCTGTCATGCCTAATTGATTGACTGATTGTTTTCTTTGCCTTATTTGATAACCTTTACACTGCTTTACCTTACTTATTTTACTCTACTCAATGCTATATAAGCCTCACTCTTTTCTTTAACACACACACACACACACACACAAACATAGGGAAACACACAAAGTTCTTGCTCTTATCCTCCATCACAATCTTCCTACTTTTTGTTTGTTGCACTGTCCAGCCGACTGAAAGCCAAGGCTAGACCCTTGGATCCTGTTTGCTTTACTTTCCTCTTGCTATCTCTTAACTGGTGTGTCTCTACTTTTGCTATCATTCTACCTCTATGTGATTAAATCTGTGTGTTTCCTGTAATCAACATGTCTACTTTTATCTAATTAGATCCATGTGCTTTATGTTTACTGTTCCTAATCAGCATGTTTCCTTCTATTCAATTAGACCCTATGTGTTTCCTGTAATCAGCATGTCTACTTCTGTTTAATTAAACCTATGTGTTTCCTGTAATCAACATGTTTACTTCTGTTTTAACTAGACCTATGTGCTTCCTGCATTCAGCATGTCTATATGTTTGCTTATATGTAAACTAGACCTATGTCTACTTATTTCTCAACTAGCATATTCTTTCTATCCTGTTTTAAGTGTTTACCCCCTAACAGATGTCTGATTAATAATTTCCTTGCTCCTAATCCTGCTGCCCCCTTGTATATGACTGTCTGATTGGTAATCTGATCCCAGCATGCCATTTCCTTGTTTAATACATGTCCATATACTCACCTAGTAACAACTAATGAACTGAGGTAAGTCTGGGCAATATGAATCTTTGCTTTGTGACTGTGTTTCTGTTTGTCTGCTGAAACCTTTGTTTTCAAAATGCTTCTAAACTGTTTTTACTTCTGAACTGTTTTCATAAAACTATTTCTACTCTTTCAAGCACTATCTTCCACTCCTACTCTTAGAGTATCTAGGATCCTGCCCCTCCAGTGTGAGCACTACCTAGGAGTCCATGAGACTCCTCCGAACTCTGACACACTAGGGCTGGCCCTTCCACACTGCACCAAAAACTGTTTCTCTCTAAAAAGAGTCTTGGTGTGAGCATTGCCCGGGGTCCCTGAGGCCCTTGGGAACTTTGACACACCAGGATACTCTCTTGGATACTATGAGATGTTGGGGCACTTCATACTTGGTTGAAGGCCTGGTTTTCCAGGTTTACTTTTGGGCCTATCCAGGCCCCATATAGTTTAGCAGCCTCATTTCTGTAATTCATTCATTTTTGGTTTGTAATAAGAATTCTTGTAAAACGGATATTTGGGGATATTAGTAAAATGGGACGGACTTTTATATATTTTTTATGGGGAAATCGGGTAGAAATCATGCTCTTAGGACTGTTATTATTATCTACCTACGTTAGAAACCATTCCTATAGGTTGTTGTGTGCATTAGAAAACATGCTTATAGGTTCATCATGTTATTATGCATGTTCACATCCACGCTAGAAATCCTGTCTCTAGGTTGTTGTTAATTCAGCCTTAACAATCATGTTCATAAATTCTCCTATGTGCATTAGAAATTATTTTCTAGGACTTTTATTGCACTCACCTTGATATCATACCTGCAGTCAAATCGTATAAAAATTCAGTTTCTTCAGTAGCAATCATGCCTATAAGAAATAAGTATAAAAGCAGTCCCAACACCTAGATATCAGGCTTATATATAAAACTAGTTCTGTAACGTTTGTGATTATTCTTCAGCACCTAGACAGCATGCCAATAGGACTTAATGAACCAAGCTGCCTGCTTAAAATTGTTTACTGGTTTATTGCGGTTCTGATTAACGATTAGATATCATGTTTATAGGACATCTTTGATACACGCCTAGGCAAGCCTGTAGGGCAACCAAAATCTTGAAATTATAAAACTATGCTTTGTTTAACTGTTTGTAGACTGCCCAGATTCAACAAGTCCTAAAATCAGAAGGCAAACTGATTAGGTATCTTCTGCCTCGCTTTAATAAAAAAACACTGCATATGTTCCGCTTTGTGCTCAACTAGATATCCTGCTCTAGGACTTTTAAAGTGTCTGAAATACTGTTGTTTGAGATGTGCAATTGCCTGCTTATTTGTGGAGGTAAATGTGGGCCTTTAACTGTTCCTTTATCTGACAGTCCTATTTGTTTTGCTTGTCGCTTAGGTTTTCTCCTTTTAAACACTATAGGAGAGTCTAGATCCACCTTAACTAGAAGTCCTAAACACCTCCAGGACCTTAAGTAAGGGACGGGTAATGCACGCATAGAGTACATTTAATTAGAATCGCTTATATAACCATTAAGTGGAGGGTAATCGGGTAGTAAAGAATATGATGACTTGTGCGCTAATGCTATGTGTAGCACCCCAACTTGGGGACAATTACCAAGTATTGCACAGAAGTGATCCTATAGGCTAAAAAACCTAGGACCCCTTTTACCCCTTGTTTTAAACGTAATATCTATTTGTCTAAACTGCTTTGTTTGCTTATAAGACTAATTCACCTAATTCGAGTTTGGACGGGACCCACCATTGTGGACCTCGAGGGGTGCCTAACACCTGCCCGTCACGGTTATTTCGAGCCCTTACCCAATCTCTGGTAATGCAAACAGGTTTATGAGTTATTCGTTTTAGGTGCCCCAACGCACCTTAAATCCGTTAGGTGGCGACTCTTAAAATTCCATAACCAATTCCCAAAAGGAAAATGAGTTGTCCCAAAGAATGTCGAAACCCGGAGCCGCGAGGAAAAAGGGGGCGCGACAACATTGTCATGCCCCGGCCTCAGGGAGCGCGACCGGTGCTCAACCGAGTTACCCCAGTCAAGCAAGCTTGTATAATGCCTTCCACCCAAACTTACCCGTGAATAAAGAGATGACATAATTCATTAATTAGATAATGAGAAGATAGTGTGGACAACACCAATTCATTAATATTAGCTATGTTATTTATATGTCTCAAAATACACACACTTTCATAGTTTAAAGTGGAACATGTGATGCACATACAACATTACTAGTTTGACTTTCCCAACACCAATATACAACCCACACTATGTCTACGGAGCCTCTAGTGGATACAAAAGAGTATTATGATAGTGCTGAGAACAAGGCCCCGGCTATACCTCAAAACATAATACAGAACGAACAAAAGATACACAACCCCGAAATGAAGTGGGGCGCAACAAGTAAGTTGGGAAGAGGGTGTATCACTATCACTGATCAATGTCGCCTGATGTGGAACCACCTGCATCCATTAAAGATGCATTGTTGTGAGCACGTGATTTTTGCCCTATATGAATTACTCCCATAATTTCAAAACAAAATGTTTTCTTTTATTATCTGCAATTTTGTGAATTTTATGGCATTTCGTGTTAATTGTTTGTATTTTTGGTTGTGCATTTTAACTCATACAAAATTACAAAAAAATGCATTTAGGTTTAATTTTACATGTTTTGGGAATCATTTAGTAATTAGGAATTTTACAAAATTACAAAAAATTACAAAAATAGTTCTCTTGTTTCAATTTTAATTTCGGAATTTTGGTAGTTTTCTTTTAATTTGGCATTTGATTATTTTGTGATAATTATTAGAATTAATTAATTGGGTTTAGTAGGTTGATTCAGTTTTAATTCAAGATTTTTTTAGTTTAATTTGGAAAATAAAAAGAAAAGGAAAAATGAAAAGGAAAAGAAAAGAAGAGGAAATTAAAATAAAAAATGCCTTCATGGATTACCCATTTTTTTGGGCCAAATCCGGATTGAGTAGCCCAATTCCCTCTCTGAAACCATTCCCAGTCCGGCCCAAATCACTCCCCCAAACCCGGCCTGCCCCCCTTAGTGAAACGACGTCGGTTGGCTTAGTTTCAATCTCAGCCATTGATTCTTTTGATCCAACGATTGAGAACTGCCTAGGTTCCCAGTATATAATTATCGGATCCCTTACCTCAAATCTAAGCCAGGCCCTTCGAATCTCAGATCGAAAGTCTGGCCAAAATACCATCACCTCCAAACCAGTCCAAAATTACACCCCATGCTCCTCTCCTTCTCCCTTTTCCACGTCCAGGTTCATTGTCCTTCAAATCAAGGCCGAGTTTCTCGAATATTGAATTGAAGTTCTGACCCAGAACCCTAATTCTTCCAAACAGCCCCAAAATCACACTCCGAGCCTTCCTCGACTTCCTTATGCCGAATTTCAAGCCGGAGGAAGCCTGCGAATTTTGAATTTAGGATTTGAAGAACTCTAATCCCTGTGGGCTTTCAAGTGTTCAAAACCAGTGAGGTTCTTATTTTTCTTGTTGATTCATTTGAATTTTTTTTTCATGACTATTTTCGCTTCATTAAGTGACTTGTTTCTGTTTGGGGTTCAGTAATCAAGTTATTTCTTCTTTGCTCATTTCATTTTTTGTCTTGAGTTTTGTTTACTGTTAATGTGAATTTGTTCTTAATTTCGTCATTAGTATAGGCATCAGTTCCTTGTTAGTGCTTTAGGTTTAGTCTTAATTGTTGGTTATCCGTTTTCAGTTAGTAAGATTTCTCTGTGTTAGATTAATTTTTTCTTCAGGATTGTTAATTCTGTTCTAGTCTTCCTTTTGTAATTCAATTTTGTTTGTTTGGTTTAATTTGGTTCTTGGGTTCAGTCAGTCGATCTATAAGTGTTGATTGCAACTTGAAATTAGTTAACTGATTGTAGTTCATTGTTAGATTTAATTTCATGTTTAGCTAAATCGTCTAGTTTAATTTTTGGATCTTTTGGTTGTAGCTGAACAGGTTAGAATTTTGTTTAGCCATGGTTAGTTCTTAACCAGCAACTGGGGTACAAGGGGGTGGGGTTAGACTAATTTGGTTATTTCGGAATGAAAATAAGGGTAAAATAGGTAATTCAAATAGGGAATCTTACAAGTAGCTGAATAAGAACTCCCTAGAGTCTTCTAGATGGGGTTCAAAATGAAATTTCAGGAAATCTAATAGTATAACTTGAAATACAAGTCACAACTTTAGGGCATTTAAGAAAAAACAAAAATTAAGAAAGGATTAAAAATGCAAAACTGAAAATCTGAGGGTTGCCCTCATCTTTGCCTATAAAAGGCACGTCCAATGCCTTAATTCACAAGTTTCACATCTGAAAATTCCAAAAATTTGCCCCAAAACAAGACTCTTCCAGTTTCAGATCTGAAATTCAAATTTCAGATCCAAATTTTCTTCTAGTTCTTAGTTCAAAGAAAAAATTCAAAAAAAAAAAACAAAATAGAAATGCAGTAAAAATCAACAAAAAATACTATTCCATTGAACTTTTGGTTAAATTTCGAGTTTCAATAGTTGCTTCTGATCTTATAGCTCGATTTCAATTTGCTGAAGTTCTCCTGAGAGCTATTGGTCCAATTCTGGGTTAATTCGAGTTCAATTGGGTCAGTTATAGGGTGTTTTGTTCTGTGATATGTTCCTGCGTTGAGCACTTGGGTTTATGAAGTGATTTTTGTTCCAAATTGATCCTGGTTATCGCTGCTGTGATTTCTTTGCTGATACTGTTATCTTCCGTAGCTAACCTCCTCTTCTTCTACTTATATTTCGATCTCCAGGTATTTTTCCAACTCCAATTGATGTATGAAGGAACGAGTCAAGGTGTACTAGTTATTTGAACAAATGCAATCTGGATTCTGCCAATTTGTTGTTTATTATCAAATATTAGATGCACAATAGTAGTAATAGATTTGTGTAAACACTGGACTGCATTAACTGATGGACTGTATGGATTGAATTGAATTAGACTGTATAAATTGCTATGCACCAGATTCATATGATTACTGTGAGTAGAACATTAGTGTTAATTAGTTTCATATAGGTTGATAGATGATTTGTGCATTAAGAATGCTACGGTCAATGATGTTAACTTGAATCGATTCAGAACTTAGAGTTTGTATTGTTAACTAGCAGACGAAAACCAGTGATTTGAGTCTAATAATTGTCTCCAGTTGTAATCAAGTAGAACCATGCTGAATCGTGTTGCACTAATCTAGACTATAATTTTTAAATTCTGGAATAATGACCTTAATATAGTATAAGCTGACTTCCTATGTTGATGGTTTACTAAAGTTGAAACTGGGCCAACATTGCAAGGTCCAACATTACTAAGTCATCATTCTTTAAATTATATTAGGCATGCAGGGTATTAATTCGCAAATGTAAATTTGAGTTTCAAATTAGGTGGCGGGTGCAAATTAAAAGGGTCCTCCCTTTTGTTTGAATTCGGACTTGAATTTGGGGCTTGAATTTATACATGCCCATTAATTAGCCCTTCTAGAGACGAAAAAAATAATAAATAAATAGAAAATTGTAGTTACATTAGGATTTGCCTTAAAATGAAAATGAGACGAGCTTCGCCGCACAAAACATATAAATTGCGGGGCCTTCATTAAATGCTTATATTAAAATACTTAGAACTCGGGACGTGCCGTTCAGCGAATTTTCACGGCCTCCCGCAAAGATAATAATACGTTAGTCGATGTAGGCGCATTTTTTTTAATAATCTTACTTTCCTAAATACGGGTGTGCATTTCATGCGACCCAAATCCAAATCCCAAAACGTTGGATAAAAATGTGTCGAGGATCCGGGTGCATTTCATGTGACGTGATCCGAAAACACGTTTTGAAATGACGTTCACTTACTTAAAAGATTTCTAACTAAAAGCGGTTAAATAATTCTAAAATTGCACTATAGGATGACATGTATTAAAATCAGACTTTAGCCAAATATAGCAGTTGAGCGACCGTGCTAGAACCACGGAACTCGGGAGTGCCTAACCCCTTCTCCCGGGTTAACAGAATTCCTTACCCGGATTTCTGGTTCGCGACTGTTAAACAAAGTCAAACCATTTCCTCTATTCGGGATTCAAACCGGTGACTTGGGACACCATAAATCTCCCAAGTGGCGACTCTGAACCTCTTAATAAGATGAATCCCGTTTCGATTGTCCTTTAATTGGAAAAACTCCTTTATTATACTCCTTCCCTGGGGTGTAGCGAAAAAGGAGGTGTGACAGCTCTGCAACTCTGCTGGGGATAAGAACCCAGAATTTCGGTTCAGGGTTCAAGAATTCAAGCTTAGTTAAATTGCTATATTTGGCTTTATCTGATTTTTCTACATGTTCCATGCTATGTGCTAAATATTTTACCGCTTTGATATTTGGTGAATTATATATATAAACTGTTGCGAATCCCTTCCTCTCTTTGAGTCTTCTACATCATGGAGAAGGGTGCACTTCGTGTAGCTTCTCTTCTGTTTAGAGTCTTTTCCCATTTAGAACGAGGTTTGGATAAGTTGCAAAGGCGGCGGAGCTTCTGTATCCCCGGTACGCTGCCTCCCCCTCGGCTCGAGTTGTTCGCTCGGGTAAGCCAGGTCTAGACCAATAAACCTAGGGTTAAACCTAGAAGAACAAAAACTCATGCCGGATCCCTAGTAGGACGCTTGTTTGCATCATGTGCATTTGACTTAGGGGACTCAACACAGGGGTTGGGTCCGTCTAGGACAGGTGACCAGAAATAATGGACCATCCTGATGCATCCTACTTGTGTATTTATCTGTTTTGGACTCGCATGCTGACCGGCTTAGAATATCTAGGAAAATTTGGAAAAAAAAAAGAAGAGAAAATAGCAGTGTAGAGAGTTAGTTACTAGAAAAACCAATGTCCAAGTAGTGCCGAAATGCTGCCGGATTTTTAAAAATGAAAGAAAAAGAAGAAAAGTAGTTTTTCTTTAGTTTGTTTTGTTTACCAATGGAAAACAAAAACAAAAAAGAGTTTTATTTTCAAATTAGTTTGTTTATTTGCCACTGAAAAAGAAAATATAAAAAAGAATCTTGCTTGCAGAAATAGTGTATTTGCCAACAAAAACAAAAGAGTCTTATTTTCAACAAAATAGTTAGGTTTATTTGCCCGAACTACGCCGGTTTGATTCTCACCGGATGTGAGATACGTAGGCAACCCTCATCGGGTCCAACCTCCCTTTTTGCGAAAATAGCCAAAAATTGTCAGATTTTAATTTTTGTCATAAATAAGTCGGGTGATGCCATTCTTGTCTAAACTAAGTCGAGTGTCCCTAAAAGGACGCCGGAAGGCCGTTTTTGCAAGAACAGCCACCCTGAGTCATTTTTTTTTACATGGTTTGCAGGCACAACCTTAAAATCTTCCTCCCAGAAGTGCTGAAAGGCTGTATTTGCAAATCCAAGTCCTGTTTTCTAAATAAAGAATTTCTGCACAAATAGCCATTTTTCAAAATAAGTCATTAAAGTCCCCGAATAAATGTGCAGGATGAATTCAAGTAACATCGAAACCTTCTCAGTCCTGAACGAGATCCCTTTGAAACTCCATATGTGGTGGCATGATTTGGGAAAAGGAAGCAGAGATACCGTGGTCAAAAGTTTGGGCGGTCTCGTAGATCTATTGAACATCAAACCAAGGAATGATATCATTGAGGCACTAATACCATTTTGGGATCCGACCCGTAATGTATTCCGGTTTTCAGATTTTGAACTCACACCTACATTAGAAGAGATTGCCGGATACGCCGGTCTCAATGGGAACCTCCGAGGTAGATACCCATTGGCCCCACGACCGGTAACCCTTCATAGGTTCTTGGATTTGTTGAACATCAGCCGGGATATTCAAGACCCGTATCTGGCGGAAGGGTGTTGTACAATGCATTTCTTATATCACCGGTATGGTAACCCCAAAGGTTTCGAGGACCCCAACACAGGATTGACACATGCTGGAAATAAAGACAAATGGGAAGCCCGATGGGGATTAGCCTTCCTGGTAGCCTTTCTGGGAGTGGTAATTTTTCCAAGAAAAGATGGTCACATAGACCTTGGCCTGGTAGGGATGCTAGATGCTGCCATGAAAAAACCTACTAGCACAGTGGCTCCCCTGATTGTAGTAGAAATGTACCGAGCTTTGACCAAATGTCGGGAAGGGGAGAAATTCTTTCAAGGTTGCAATTTGCTCTTTCAATTATGGATACAGGAACACCTCTGTCACCGCACAGGCTACATGAACTACGGTTTAACTGGATTGAGTTGTATTGCAGAATTCGAGACCCGGGGGACAGGTATTGAGTTCCCTGAGGGTACTGAGGCCTGGTCGTCATGCTTAAGATCCCTGACCGCAGATAAAGTGGAATGGGCTTATGGATGGCTTCCTACTACTGAAGCTGTATACACATCAGCAGTGGTCTCTCATATTCTTTTGATGGGTATTCGAAGCATACAGCCTTATGCTCCTTACCGAGTTTTGCGACAATTTAGAAGATTCCAGATAGTGCACAACGATGAAGACTTGAGTGAGAAAGTCATCGAGTTAGGCCCGAAAGCTGCATTCCCTGAAGGCAGAATTCGAAAGATATGGAATGAGTGCAGGTACCTTGAACCCAAGACTATAGTACAGGACCGAGCCAGAGGTGAGGTAGATCCCAAATACTTGGTTTGGTTTGGTAAGAGATTTCAAATTCCTGAGAGACCCGCCAAAAGGCCACATGTACAACAATTCACTAACGAGGCCCAGGTGCAGTGGGATTGGTTAGCCAATGAAAAAGAATACAGGGCCCGAATAGGAGCATTGGAAAAACAGGTTCAGGAGCTCCGATTTGAAAACACCTTGCAAGCCGCAGCTGATGAAGGTGATAAAAAGAAATTGGCCCAGGAGAATGAAGCTCTCAAGGCCCAAATTCAGCAAATGAAAATAGATGCCAGGAATCGAGAAAGAAGTCTATCCAATGAGAGATTGATAAAAGGGTTAAAGAAGCAAGTCCTAGACTGTCAGGAAGAATTGGAAAAATCCGAGGGGAACATGGCAAGACTTCGGGCACAATGGGCAAAGAAGACTGAGGAAAGAGCCCAATTTGTACAACAAATGAAGAAGAACTATGAGGGAACCATTGCTAACATGAAAAGAAAAATGAATACTCTTGAAGAAAAGGCAGCTCGGCGGGACAAAGAATTCCGGGCCGAGAGAGAACAGTGTTATGGGTTAATCGCTGAGATGGAAAAGGAAATAAAATTGTTACAAGACCTTCACCTCCAGGATGCTCAGGTTTTAGAGGCTCGTACCCAACAGATAAGTCGGCTACTCCAAGAAAAGGGCCAAATTAGGGAAAGAATCAGAAACATTGCCAACTATATGTCATGAAGTGCCAGGCTGGTGAGTG
>NW_017673952.1:110992-114499 GCF_001879085.1 Nicotiana attenuata
GGAGGAGGAAGTAGTGGACGTTAATGCAATGAAGGAGGAGATGTATAAACTGAAGCAACAAATGGCCGAGATGTACCAGGCCTGGTCGAAGGGACATCCACCACCAGCCTATCCTGCTAATCCCTCCTACCTCCCACCACTAGCTCAGCCTCAAGATCCTCCCACAGTGAACTCATCACCGGCTTTCCCTACTTACCAGCAGTATTACGGAACCACCTCTCACACACCACCACCTCCACTACCCAAACAAATCCTATGCCCTCCACCACAAATCTCTCCTGTGTTCGCGGCTCCCCCACCTGTCGCACAACACCGGTCTTCTAGCGAACCTTTGTTCCAAACCCATGATAACCAGTATTACCCACCCGAAGCTACTTTCAAACCGCCAGAGCCGTGCCCTTACACTCCCCGTCTTGATCTCTCAGCTGAGGAAGAAAAGCCTCCCAAAAACCCTGAGCAAGAGGAAATGATACGGAAGGTTAAGAGCTTAGAACAGTCATTCCGAAATATGCAGGGGCTCGGAGGACAACTGAGTGTAGCCTACAAGGACCTGTGCCTGTTTCTTGATGTCCAGTTGCCAGTAGGATTCAAGTTACCCAAGTTTGACTTATATGATGGCCATGGTGATCCGGTGGCCCACTTAAGGGGGTTCTGCAGCAAGATGAGAGGAGCTGGAGGAAGGGACGAGTTATTGATGGCTTATTTTAGTCAAAGTCTAAGTGGAGCAACTTTGGAATGGTACACACGACAGGATCATGCTCGATGGTACACTTGGGACGATCTGGCCCAAGCATTTGCATGTCATTTTCAGTACAATCTCGAAATTGTCCCGGACCGTCTGTCACTAACTAAAATTAAGAAGAAGCCCGGAGAAAGCTTCAGAGAGTATGGTTTTCGGTGGAGAAAGCAGGCGGCAAGAGTCGATCCTCCAATGAAAGAGAACGAGATAGTTGATTATTTCCTACAGGCTTTGGAGCCAACCTATTATGGTCATCTGGTGTCAGCAGTGGGAAAAACTTTCAACGAGGTCGTGAAAATGGGAAGTATGGTGGAAGAGGGTCTCAAGTCTAACAAGATTATGAGCTATTCAGCAATCAAAGCAACTACTCAGGCTATTCAGAGCGGCACTGGAGGAGTATTGGGAAACAAGAAGAAAGAAGAGGTTGCAGTAGTGGAATGAGAGCTTGGTCCAGAGGTCCATCACCATATTATCACCAACCTCGCCCTCACCCCCAAACCTGCCCACACACCCCATATGGCCCACCGCAGCACTATTACCCATCTCCTGTCCCTAATTTCTCTGTCCACCATGCCCAGACATACCCCCAACCTCCTACCCATGCACAATGGCGCACACCCACACCACAAAATACTTACTCAGCTCAAAATACCTACCCACCCCCAAGAACCAACAGAAATCCCGCTGGAATCGGTTTTCGACCTAACCCTGCATTTAAGAATGATAGGCTGCAAAAGAAGAAGACTTTCACTCCCTTGGATGAATCTTACACTAGCTTGTACTACAGATTGAGACAGCTGGGCATGCTGAGTCCGATTGAACCCAAATTGCCAAATCCTCCCCCAAGGAAGCTGGACCACTCTGTGAGTTGTGAGTATTGCTCAGGTGCGCCGGGACATGACACGGAAAAATGTTGGCACTTGAAAACGGCCATAAAGAGCTCATTGATACCCGCCGAATTGAAGTGCAAGCCCCAGAAACGCCTAACATCACCCAAAACCCATTACCAACCCATCATGAGACCCATATGATTGAGCTAGTCCAAAAGGGAGAGCATAAGAAGCCGTCAAAAACTGTAATGATGATCAGGGCTAGTGCGGATAGATCAAATGAGCAACTAACAAAGGGGAAGGCATTGATCCAGGTAGAAGAAACAGTTAGCAAGCTAGTTGTAGTAATAAAGAAGGAGCTTTTGAACAGCATTGCAGAAAAACAAGAACCAGCTAAAGTGGTAGTGTCGGGGCAGCTGTCAAGCCCGTTTTGATTGTGAAAGGGGCTCGCACAGAGCCAGTTGTCATCAAGCCAGTGACTCAGCTACCAGTAATCAGTGAAAAGGCCGTCCCATGGAATTACGGCCGAGTGACAGTGATGTATCAGGGAAAGGAAGTTAAGGAAGAAGTTTGTGAAACCCATGGACTGACTCGCTCAGGAAGATGCTTTGCTCCTGACGAGCTGAGAAAGGCTAAATTCACCAAAGATAATCAAGTATCAGTAAAGAAAGCTGTAACTGAAGAAGAGGCAGAAGAATTCTTGAAGAAGATGAAGGCACAAGATTATTCCATTGTAGAACAGTTGAGAAAGACCCCGGCACAAATCTCTTTGCTATCATTACTGATCCACTCAGATGAGCACCGCCAGGCATTGATGAAAATTTTGAATGAGGCCCATGTTCCCGATAAGATTTCTGTGAACCACCTAGAGCAAACAAGATTTTCGAGGTCAACAGGGTTACGTTTTCTGATGATGAGCTGCCTTTGGAAGGCATTGAGCATAATAGAGCACTCTACCTCACGGTGAAATGTGAAGACTCTGTGGTCACCCGGGTGCTAGTTGATAACGGGTCCAGTGCAAACATTTGCCCTCTCTCCATCCTGGAAAAGTTAAAGGTGGACGGTGAGAGAATCCACAAGAATAGTATTTGCGTGCGAGGATTTGATGGAGGAGGCAAGGACACAGTTGGGGACATAGTGTTGGAACTGACAATAGGTCCGGTTGAATTCACTATGGAGTTCCAGGTGCTCGACGTGGCCGTCTCTTACAATCTCTTGTTAGGCAGACCCTGGATCCATGCAGCAAAGGCAGTGTCATCCACCTTCCACCAGATGGTTAAATTCGAGTGGGACAGGCAAGAGATTGTGGTGCATGGGGAAGATAGTTCGTGTACTCTGGGTGATGCCATTGTGCCTTTCATAGAAGTTGAGGATGACAAAGGCCCATGGGTTTATCAAGTCTTTGATACGGTATCGGTTGAAAAGATCCCGGAAGGGAAGTGTATTCCTGTGCTAAAGGTAGCTGCTGCATCCGTCATGGTTGCGTCGGAAATGCTGAAGAACGGATTTGTACCTGGAAAAGGCTTGGGTGCTTCTTTACAAGGCATCGTACAGCCCGTATCCCTTCCCGCAAACCTGGATACTTTGGGTTTGGGTTTCAAGCCCACTGCTGCAGACATAAGGCGAGCTAGAAAGATGAAAAAGAAAACATGGACCCTTCCAAAACCTATCCCCCGCCTTTCCCGTACCTTCGTTAGGCCTGGTACTAAGAAGCGCCTAGCAACAGCAATGCCCAGTGGTGTGGTTGATCCCGACAAGGAGCTGATTGAGAAGTTTGAAAAGCTGTTTTATGAGGTGAATGTATTGGAGGCAGGAGAAGGTCCAAGCAAGGCAGATGTTCAATTCATGGGGCCCCAAGCAAAGCTTAACAATTGGGAAGCAACTCCCCTTCCTACCCGGAGGGAGTCTTGGTAGTTAGTTTTGATTTCCTTTCAGTTT
>NW_017673953.1:0-5852 GCF_001879085.1 Nicotiana attenuata
GGCATTTCACAAATAACCACCAAAGAGAGGCTGCATTTCACGAATAGCCACCTGCAGTGTGAATAACCACTTTCACACCCTTTCAATCCAGAATTCGTTGGTTATAAATAGGCAGTCATTCTTTCAGAATTTTTCATCTTGAAATCTTCTGCTTCATCTCCTTCTTCTTTCTGCATCATTACTTTCAAAACAAAGTAAGTCAAGGTCGTGTGATTTTTACCATTATTTTGAGTTCGCTGATAACTTAGTGGTTTGAAGTGCCCTACCGCTAAGTTGGGAGTTCCGTTCTATCCTGGGAAGAATTTATCCGTTTACCTTGGGCAACAGTGAGGGGATAAGATTCTTTAAGGACACACAAGTAATTTGTGGGCTCGGAACATAATTCTGCCATTTCTGTTCATTTACTTTTCCTGTTTTTTAGTCACTTAAAAATTTCTGATTGTCTAACAAGCTTAAAGAGTCTTATATATATATATCTGTACTGTTCTGATTTTCGAAGTGACTAAGGAGACTAAAACCTTCGTGGTTTTCTACTCCTAATCAGTTTGAAGAATAATCTCTTCACTGTGTTGTTTTGGGTTGAAGGAATAAATACTTCACCATTTACTGAATCTGTTTGTGTCATATTGACAGAAATGACTAACGGAGAGGAACAAATTGAACCTGCTGTGACTGTTACTGCTAACACAGTTTCGAGGATGCCAGGTCCTAGCCGTCCTACTGCACCTGCAACGGCGATGCCACCAGTGGAAAAGCCGGGGAAATTTTCTGGTGTTGACTTTAAAAGATGGCAGCAAAAGTTGTTCTTTTATCTAACCACTCTAAGTCTGCAAAGGTTCATTCAAGAGGATGTTCCAGTCGTGCCTGAAGGAACCCCTGACAACGAGCGCTTCCTTGTTACTGAGGCTTGGAAGCACTCTGATTTTCTGTGCAAAAATTACATTTTAAGTGGGCTGGAAGATGGCTTGTACAACGTTTATAGCGTCATGAAAACATCAAGAGAATTATGGAATGCTCTTGAAAAGAAGTACAAGACTGAAGATGCTGGACTTAAGAAGTTTGTGGCCGCCAAATTTCCGGATTTCAAAATGATTGACGGTAAATCTGTCATAACGCAAGTCCAAGAATTGCAAGTTATTGTTCATGACCTCCTTGCTGAAGGTATAAAACGAGTCAATATTTTTATTCAAAATATTAATTATTGTACTAATTATAAATTTATGATTGAAGGTATGGTCATAAATGAAGCGTTTCAAGTTGCGGCATTTATTGAAAAGCTGCCTCCGCTGTGGAAGGACTTTAAGAATTACTTGAAACATAAGCGCAAGGAGATGACGCTTGAAGACCTTATTGTTCATCTACGGATTGAAGAGGACAACAAGGCAGCTGAGAAGAAATCTCGTGGAAATTCAACAATAATGGGTGCAAATATTGTTGAGGAAGCTTCAACGAGTAAAAAGAGAAAGAAGCCGTCTGGATCAACGAATTATCCAAGCAAGAAGATGTTCAAATGTAATTACCACAACTGTGGAAAGGTTGGACACAAGGCTACTGAATGTCGTGCACCAAAGAAGGACAAGAAGAAAAGACAAGCAAACATGATTGAGAAGAATGATGAAATAGACGACCTATGTGCCATGTTTTCAGAATGCAACCTAGTCGAAAATCCTAGAGAAAGGTGGATTGATTAAGGAGCAACTCGACATGTTTGTGCTAACAAGGAGTTGTTTACTTCTTATGCTCCCGTTGGACCCGATGAAACAGTGTTTATGGCAAACTCCGCTTCTGCAAAAATTGAAGGAACGGGCAAGGTGGCTGTGAAGATGACTTCGGGAAAGATTGTGACCCTAAAAGATGTTCTTCATGTTCCTGAAATGCGGAAGAATTTAGTCTCAACATCACTTCTAGTCAAGAATGGCTTTAAGTGTGTTTTTGTTTCCGACAAGGTTGTAATTAGTAAGAATGAAATGTATGTAGGAAAAAGTTACCTGACTGAGGGCCTTTTTGTGACGACCCGACACGTCGTCACGTGAGTTACCGCTCCGTTTTCCCCATTTTCTGCTTCTTTATGCTTTATTATAAGTGTCTTGTGTGAACGAGTTGATTTGGATTGATTTTAGAAGGAAATGAGACACTTAGTCTCTTTAAGGAAGCCTTGTTTTGGAAAAGTCAACCGGATGTTGACTTATGAGTTAGAGGGCTCGGATATGGATTCCGATGATTCAGTTAGCTTCGGGGGATGATTTGTGACTTAGGAGTGTGATCGGAAGTGATTTTGGAGGTCCGGTGTAGAATTAGGCTTGAATTGGGCAAGTTAGTATTTTGGCGATTTCCGGTTGATATGTGAGATTTTGATCCGAGGGTCGGAATGGAATTTCGAGAGTTGCTGTAGCTTCGTTAGGTGATTTGGGATGTGTGTGTAAAATTTCAGGTCATTCGGAGGTGTTTTGGTTGGGTTTTTGATCAAATGCGTGTTTCGGAAGTTTTAGAAGAACTTAGGCTTGAATCCGATGTGAATTGATGGTTTTGGTGTTGTTTGAGGATTGGAACAAGTTTGGGTGATGTTTTAGGATGTGTTGGTGCTTTTGGTTGAGGTCCCGGGGGCCTCGGGTGAGTTTCGGATGGTCAAACGGACCAACTTTGGCACTTGGGAGTTGCATGTTTTTCAGTTCAGTGCTGCAGAGATTTAACCCTTCCCGTTCCCGTAGGGTGAGTCGCGAACGCGTAGAAGGAATTTGAGGTCCAGGGTTTAGGCCTTCGCGTTCGCGTTTGAGGCCTCGCGATCGCGGAAGGTTAGGAGTTATTGCATCGCGTTCGCATGAGGAGCTACGCGTTCGCGTATAAGGATTGGGGTCCAGTGGTGAGTTGTTCTTCGCGTTCGCGGTTGAGTGACGCGTTCGCGTAGGTTTAGGGACCCAGGGATTCGCGTTCGCGTATTGGACACCACGTTCGCGAAGGGTAAATTGGCCAGTGGAAAAGTTTGTTCATCGCGAACGCGAGTGGGCCCTCACGTTCGCATAGAGTTAAATGTCAGCTGACAGAAGGGTTTTATTAAATATTTCACCCGCGAACCAAGTCTTATTTCCACCATTTTTTAGCAACCTTGAGAGCTTTTGGACGGGAATTTAAGAGGATTTCGATGGGGATTGATTGGAGGTAAGTCCTATGATCTAAAAACACGTTTTTATTGTGAATTTAGACTGAAAAACCAAGGAAATAAGGAGTTAGAATGGAGGTTAGGGCTTGAAACTTAAGAGTATTAAAATGGGGATTTGAGGGGTCATTTGGACTCTGATTTTGGTAATCTTTATATGTATAGACTCGCGGCGAGATAAGAAATCCGTTGGTGTTAAATTTTCTGATTTTCGAGAAGTGGGCCCGGGGCTCGGATTTTGCTAATTTCGAGATTTCAGCTATTTTTCGATTGTTTTCGCTTGCGTATTGTTCCATTGGCATATTGTGACGTATTCGTTGTGGTTTTTATCAGATTCGGCACACGAGGAGGTCGATTCGAGAGGCAAGGGCATAGCGAACTAGGATTTTGGCTGGCTTGAGGTTAGTAATAGATGTAAATGCTGTTCTGAGGGTTTGAAACCCCATGTTTGCACATCGTAGTGCTATATTGAGGTGACTTGCACGCCGGGTAGGGAGCGTGGGGTAGAGCACCGTTGGGAATTGTGACTTGGTCCGTCCCGGTAGATGAACATACTGCGTATTTGACTGAAATTTACTTATTATTATTTTAATTGAGCTGCTTGCTATATTTGGGCTTCGTGCCAATCGATTAAATCCTTCAGGGATTGTTATTACCGGTTTCTTACCATTTCTACATATCATTGAACTCAGTCCTAGAATTTAATACTATTTTGCAAACTCAGCCATTTTTCTCAAACTAGAAACTTAATTAATATTTTTAAATGAAGTTTGGGCTAAATATTTCTATATTAATGTGCCGGAGAGGCTTATGTGATTTTGGACTGAGTATGGGATCGGGCTGCGCGCCGCAGCGGTATGATATTGATATTGATATGAGGCTGAGGGCCTAGTTGATGCCACGATATGGCTTATTATTGCGCTTGGGCCGTAAGGGGCCCCTCCAGGAGTCTGCACACCCCCAGTCAGCGTCGTCGATGATAAATAAATGGAGCGGGCTGCACGCCGCAGCGGGTATTGGAGAGTACCGGTCTATGTGTTGCATTGCATATTTTGATTGTCATTTACTTATTTATCTGTTTGTGATATTTCTATAATTGTTTTCACTGATTTATTGATTTTATGCTACTGGGTTCAAGTTGCTGTATTTATAGAATTACTTTGTGCCTATTCAGGATTTCTTATTCTCAGCCTTTAATTATGTTTATTACTCACTGGGTCGGAGTACTCACATTACTCCCTGCACCTTGCGTGCAGATCCAGGTACTACTGAGGCTGAGTGAGGACTTCTCTTCCTAGCATCATATTTGGGAGTTTCAAGGTAGCTGCTTTTGACGTTCGCAGTCCTGATCTTCCCTTCTATCTTATTGCTTCATTTCCGCATTTCTAGAGAACGATATGTAGTAGGTTGATACTCATGTATTAGAGGCTCAGACTTGTGACACCGGATTTTTCGGGCTGTGTAGTTATTTTATATTTTGAGATTTTCGCATGTTTAACTCTATTCCCGGATTTTAGTATTTTGACTTAGTAATTATCTGTGTTAATTAATTCATGAACTGGATAAAATGGTTAAGGTTATTTGATTGGTCAGGCTTGCCTAGCAGTGTGTTAGGCGCCATCACGACCGGGGTTGGGGTCGTGACAAGTTGGTATCAGAGCCTAGGTTACTTGGTCTCGCGAGTCATGAGCCGGTTGGTAGAGTCTCGTGGATCGGTACAGAGACGTCTGTACTTATCCTCGGGAGGTTGCAGAACCTTTAGGAAAACTTCACATTCTTGAAATTCTTGTCGTGCGGCTTTGTTGAACTGACAACTAAACTTCTATTATTCTATTCTCTCACAGATGGTGAGGACACGAGCTACCGGACGTGGCGGATGACCACCAGTACCACCCACTGAGTCCATCGGAGGCCGTGGACATGGTCGTAGTCGTGGCAGAGGCAGAGCAGCCGGGGCAGTGCTTGCCGATCCACCAGTTGCCCCAGCTCAGGATCAGGCTCCAGCTGTGGACACTCCAGCAGCACCTGTTCAGGCACCAGCTGTGCCTATCGTGATTCCGGGTCTTCAGGAGGCCTTGGCACAGATCCTATCAGTTTGTACCGGCTTGGCTCAGGCAGTTTCAGCCACCACAGCAGCAGCAACAGCTACTTCACAGGCTGGGGGAGGCAATCAGACCCCCGCTGCTCGCACACCTGAGCAGGTGGTGCAGGGACTAAAGACACCAGAGGAACCTCCAACTCAGCAGGTTGCACCAGCTCAGGGCTTCATGGTTCCAGCTATGCCAGACGATGAGCAGCGTCGTCTTGAGAGGTTTGATAGGATCCAGCCTCCGACATTCGGTGGTGGTGAGGGCGAGGATGCCTAGGGTTTTCTTGACAGGTGTCAGCGTATGCTCCGTACGGCGGGGATTCTTGAGTCAAGTGGTGTGGCATTTACCACCTTTTAGTTTACCGGGGCTTCTCTTACTTGGTGGGAGGACTTTGAGAGGCGTAGGCCTGTCGGTGCAGCACCCCTTTCTTGGCAGCAGTTCTCCGCTCTCTTTCTGGAGAAGTATGTACCTCAGTCCCGCAGGGAGGAGCTGCGTAGGCAGTTTGAGTGGTTGACACAGGGGGATATGACAGTGACTCAGTACGAGATGAGGTTTTCACAGTTGGCCCGTCATGCTACTTGGATGGTTCCGTCAGATCGTGAGAGGAT
>NW_017673953.1:7361-21091 GCF_001879085.1 Nicotiana attenuata
GAGGAGAGGCTTTATGCAAAGTTCTCCAAGTGTGAGTTCTGGCTCGGTTCAGTGGCTTTCTTGGGACATGTGGTGTCCAGCAAGGGTATTCCGGTGGACCCGAAGAAGATAGAGGCGGTGCAGAGTTGGCCTAGACCGTCCTCAGCCACAGAGATTCGTAGTTTCCTTGGGTTGGCAGGCTATTATCGCCGGTTTGTTCAAGTTTTTTCCTCTATTGCATCGCCCTTGACCAAGTTGACTCAGAAGGGTGTTTCATTTGTGTGGTCAGAAGAGTGTGAGGAGAGCTTTCAGAAGCTCAAGACGACTTTGACCACAGCTCCAGTATTGGTTTTGCCATCAGCTTTAGGTTCTTATACGGTATATTGCGATGCTTCGCGAGTTGGGATTGGTTGTGTATTGATGCAGGAGGGAAGAGTTATCGCTTATGCTTCTCGTCAGTTGAAGCCCCATGAGCAGAACTACCCCGTTCATGATTTGGAGTTAGCTGCTATAGTTCATGCATTGAAGATTTGGAGGCATTACTTGTATGGCGTATCTTGTGAGGTATTCACCGATCATCGCAGTCTTCAGCATTTGTTCAAGCAAAAAGATCTTAATTTGAGGCAGCAGAGATGGCTAGAGTTACTTAAGGATTATGACATTACTATTCTGTATCATCCGGGGAAGGCCATTGTAGTGGCCGATGCTTTGAGCCGAAAGGCGGCGAGTATGGGGAGCTTGGCGTACATTCCAGTTGAGGAGAGGCCATTTGCAGTTGATGTTCAGGCCTTGGTCAATAGGTTTGTGAGACTAGATATTCCAGAGCCCAGTCGGGTGTTGGCTTGTGTGGTTTCTCGGTCTTCCTTGTATGACCGCATCAGCCAGTATGATGATCCGCATTTGCTTGTCCTCAAGGACAGGGTGAGGCATGATGATGCCAGAGACGTGACCATTGGTGATGATGGTGCGTTGAGGATGCAGGGCCGGATTTGCGTGCCCAATATGGATGGGCTTTGGGAGTTGATATTGGAGGAGGCCCATAGCTCGCGGTATTCCATTCATCCCGGTGCCGTGAAGATGTATCACGATCTTAGACAACACTATTGGTGGCGGAGGATGAAGAGAGATATTGTGGAGTATGTAGCCCGGTGTCTTAATTGTCAGCAAGTGAAATATGAGCATCAGAGACCGGGTGGCTTGCATCAGCAGATGGTTATTCCTGAGTAGAAGTGGGAGAGGATCACTATGGATTTTGTTACCGGACTCCCTCGGACTTTGAAGAAATTTGATGCTATTTGGGTGATTGTAGACAGGCTGACCAAGTCCGCGCACTTCATTCCGGTTTGTACTACCTATTCTTCAGAGCGGCTGGCAGAGATTTATATTCGGGAGATTGTTCGATTGCATGGTGTCCCAGTTTCCATCATATCAGATCGGGGCACTCAGTTTACCTCTCAGTTTTGGCAGGTGGTTCAGCGAGAGTTGGGTACTCAGGTGCAGTTGAGCACAGCCTTTCACCCTCAGACGGACGGGCAGTCCGAGCGCACCATTCAGATATTGGAGGATATGTTACGCGCCTGTGTTATCGATTTCGGAGGGTCATGGTATCGATTTCTACCTCTTCCAGAGTTTGCCTACAACAACAGCTATCAGTCCAGCATTCAGATGGCACCGTATGAGGCTTTGCATGGGAGACGGTGTAGGTATCCAGTTGGTTGGTTCGAGCCCGGCGAGGCTAGGCTATTGGGGACAGATTTGGTTTAGGATGCTTTGGATAAAGTGAAGGTAATTCAGGAGAGACTTCGTACGGCATAGTCGAGGCAGAAGAGCTATGCGGACCGGAAAGTTCGGGACGTATCCTACATGGTTGGTGAGAAGGTCCTGTTAAAGGTTTCGCCCACGAAGGCTGTTATGAGATTCGGAAAGAGAGGAAAGTTGAGTCCGCGATTTATTGGGCCCTTTGAGGTACTCAGGAGGATTGAGGAGGTGGCTTATGAGCTTGCCTTGCCACCCAGCTTATCGAGCGTGCATCCAGTTTTTCATGTTTCTATTCTTCGGAAGTATATTGGGGACCCATCCCATGTCCTGGATTTCAGTACGGTTCAACTAGAGGGTGATTTGACTTATGATGTAGAGCCAACAACCATTTTGGATCGTCAGGTTCGGAAGTTGAGGTCAAAGGATGTTGCTTCGGTGAAAGTGCAGTGGAGAGGTCGGCCCGTGGAGGAGGCTACCTGGGAGACCGAGCGGGAGATGCGGAGCAGATACCCCCACCTATTTGAGGCTTCGGGTATGTTTCTTGACTCGCTCGAGGATGAGCGTTTGTTTAAGTTGGGGAGGATGTGACGACCCGACCCATCGTCACGTGAGTTACCGCTCCGTTTTCCCCATTTTCTGCTTCTTTATGCTTCATTATAAGTGTCTTGTGTGAACGAGTTGATTTGGATTGATTTTAGAAGGAAATGAGACACTTAGTCTCTTTAAGGAAGGCTTATTTTTGAAAAGTCAACTGGATGTTGACTTATGAGTTAGAGGGCTCGGATATGGATTCCGATGATTCAGTTAGCTTCGGGGGATGATTTGTGACTTAGGAGTGTGATCGGAAGTGATTTTGGAGGTCCGGTGTAGAATTAGGCTTGAATTGGCGAAGTTAGTATTTTGGCGATTTCCGGTTGATAGGTGAGATTTTGATCCGAGGGTCGGAATGGAATTCCGAGAGTTGAGGTAGCTTCGTTAGGTGATTTGGGATGTGTGTGTAAAATTTCAGGTCATTCGGAGGTGTTTTGGTTGGGTTTTTGATCAAATGCGTGTTTCGGAAGTTTTAGAAGAACTTAGGCTTGAATCCGATGTGAATTGATGGTTTTAGTGTTGTTTGAGGTGTTTTGAGGATTGGAACAAGTTTGGGTGATGTTTTAGGATGTGTTGGTGCTTTTGGTTGAGGTCCCGGGGGCCTCGGGTGAGTTTCGAATGGTCAAACGGACCAACTTTGGCACTTGGGAGTTGCAGGTTTTTCAGTTCAGTGCTGCAGAGATTTAACCCTTCGCGTTCGCGTAGGGTGAGTCGCGAACGCGTAGAAGGAATTTGAGGGCCAGGGTTTAGGCCTTCGCGTTCGCGTTTGAGACCTCGCGATCGCGGAAGGTTAGGAGTTATTGCATCGCGTTCGCATGAGGAGCTACGCGTTCGCGTATAAGGATTGGGGTCCAGTGGTGAGTTGTTCTTCGCGTTCGCGGTTGAGTGATGCGTTCCCTAGGTTTAGGGACCCAGGGCTTCGCGTTCGCGTGTTGGACACCGCGTTCACGAAGGGTAAATTGGCCAGTGGAAAAGTTTGTTCATCGCGAACACGAGTGGGCCCTCGCGTTCGCATAGAGTTAAATGTCAGCTGACAGAAGGGTTTTATTAAATATTTCATCCATGAACCAAGTCTTATTTCCACCATTTTTGAGCAACCTTGAGAGATTTTGGACGGGAATTGAAGAGGATTTCGACGGGGATTAATTGGAGGTAAGTCCTATGATCTAAAAACACGTTTTTATTGTGAATTTAGACTGAAAAACCAAGGAAATAAGGAGCTAGAATGGAGGTTAGGGCTTGAAACTTAAGAGAGTTAAAATGGGGATTTGAGGGGTCATTTGGACTCCGATTTTGGTAATCTTTATATGTATAGACTCGTGGAGAGATAAGGAATCCGTTGATGTTAAATTTTCTGATTTTCGAGAAGTGGGCCCGGGGCTCAGGTTTTGCTAATTTCGAGATTTCAGCTATTTTTCTATTGTTTTCGCTTGGGTATTGTTCCATTGGCATATTATGACGTATTCGTTGTGGTTTTGATCAGATTCGACGCACGAGGAGGTCGATTCGAGAGGCAAGGGCATAGCGAACTAGGATTTTGGCCGGCTTGAGGTGAGTAATAGATGTAAATATTGTTCTGAGGGTTTGAAACCCCGTGTTTGCACATCGTAGTGCTATATTGAGGTGACTTGCACGTCGGGTAGCGAGCGTGGGGTAGAGTACCATTGGGGATTGTGACTTGGTCCGTCCCGGTAGATGAACATACTGCGTATTTGACTGAAATTCACTTATTATTATTTTAATTGAGCTGCTTGCTATATTTGGGCTTCGTGCCAATCGATTAAATCCTTCAGGGATTGTTATTACCGGTTTCTTACCATTTCTACATATCATTGAACTCAGTCCTAGAATTTAATACTATTTTGCAAACTCAGCCACTTTTCTCAAACTAGAAAATTAATTAATATTTTTAAATGAAGTTTGGGCTAAATATTTCTATATTAATGTGCCCGAGAGGCTTATGTGATTTTGGACTGAGTATGGGATCGAACTGCGCGACGCAGCGGTATGATATTGATATTGATATGAGGATGAGGGCCTAGTTAATGCCACGATATGGCTTATTATTGCGCTTGGGACGTAAGGGGCCCCTCCCGGAGTCTGCACACCCCCAGTGAGCGCCGTCGACGATAAATAAATGGAGCGGGCTGCACGCCGCAGCGGGTACTGGAGAGTACCGGTCTATGTGTTGCATTGCATATTTTGATTGACATTTACTTATTTATCTGTTGTGATATTTCTATAATTGTTTTCACTGATTTATTGATTTTATGCTACTGGGTTCAAGTTGCTGTATTTACAGAATTACTTTGTGCCTATTCAGGATTTCTTATTCTCAGCCTTTAATTATGTTTATTACTCACTGGGTCGGAGTACTCACATTACTCCCTGCACCTTGCGTGCAGATCCAGGTACTACTGTGGCTGAGTGTGGACTTCTCTGCCTAGCATCATATTTGGGAGTTTCAAGGTAGCATTTGACGTTCGCAGTCCTGATCTTCCCTTCTATCTTATTGCTTCATTTTTGCATTTATAGAGAACGATATGTAGTAGGTTGATACTCATGTATTAGAGGCTCAGACTTGTGACACCGGATTCTTCGGGCTGTGTAGTTATTTTATATATTGGGATTTCCGCATGTTTAACTCTATTCCCGGATTTTAGTATTTTGACTTAGTAATTATCTGTGTTAATTAATTCATGAGCTGGATAAAATGGTTAAGGTTATTTAATTGGTCAGGCTTGCCTAGCAGTGTGTTGGGCGCCATCACGACCGGGGCTGGGGTCGTGACACTTTTTAAGCTTAATGTAATTGCCATTGATATGAATAAAATTTCAGCTTCTTCTTACATGCTTGAGTCAAATAATTAATGGCATGAACGTTTAGGCCACGTCAACTTCAAAACTTTGCGAAAAATGATTAATTTGGAAGTATTACCTAAGTTTGAATGCAATAACTCGAAATTTCAAATATGTGTGGAATCAAAGTATGTTAAGCATCCTTATAAGTCAATTGAAAGGAATTCAAATCCTTTAGACTTAATTCATACGGATATTTGCGACATGAAGTCAATACCATCTCGCGGTGGGAAAAAGTATTTCATAACTTTTATTGACGACAGTACTAGATATTGCTATATTTACTTACTTAATTGTAAAGATGAAGCAATAGACGCATTCAAGCAATACAAAAATGAAGTTGAGACGCAATTAAACAAAAAGATTAAAATGATAAGAAGTGATAGAGGCGGGGAATATGAATCTCCTTTTGAAGAAATATGTTTGGAAAATGGCATTATTCACCAAACAACTGCCCCTTACTCACCGCAATCTAATGGAATTGCAGAAAGAAAGAATAGAACATTAAAGGAGATGATGAACACCTTATTAATAAGTTCTGGTTTACCTCATAACTTGTGGGGGGAAGCTATTCTTACAGCTAATCAAATACTGAATCGAGATCCTCATAGCAAAACACAATCCATTCCATATGAAAAATGGAAAGGAAGGAAACCTAACTTAAAATATTTTAAAGTGTGGGGGTGTTTGGCTAAAGTGCAAGTTTCTAAACCCAAAAGGGTAAAAGCTGGACCAAAAACCGTTGATTGCGTTTTCGTAGGATATGCAACAAATAGTAAGGCATATCGGTTTCTGGTTCATAAATCAGAAAATCCCGACATTCACATTAATACGGTAATTGAATCGGATAATGCTGAATTTTTTGAGAATATTTATCCGTATAAAATGGAATGTGAGTCGTCTAATGAAAAATCTAAGCGACCTCGGGAAGAAGCAAAGGAAAGTACGTTTGATGAAGAAAATCCAAGACGTAGTAAACGTCAAAGGATAGCTACTTCCTTTGGACCAGATTTTCTGGCATTCTTATTGGAAAATGAGCCTCAAATGTTCAAAGAAGCAATGTCTTCCTCGGAAGCACAATATTGGAAAGAGGCAGTCAATAGTGAGATAAAATCCATATTAAGTAATCATACCTGGGAATTGGTTGATCTTGCTCCGGGAAATAAACCTTTGGGTTCTAAATGGATTTTCAAAAGGAAAATGAAAGCTGATGGTACTATTGACAAATATAAGGCAAGATTAGTTGTTATAGGGTTTAGACAACGAGAAAGTCTTGATTACTTTGACACATACTCACCGGTAACAAGGATTACTTCTATCCGGGTGTTAATAGCGTTAGCCGCTGTGTATGGCCTTCAAATCCATCAGATGGATGTAAAGACGGCCTTCTTAAATGGGGATTTAGAGGAAGAAATCTATATGGAACAACCTGAAGGGTTTGTAGTCCCCGAAAAAGAAAAGAAGGTGTGTCGACTTGTCAAGTCACTTTACAGACTAAAACAAGCACCAAAACAATGGCATGCTAAATTTGACCAAACAATGTTGTCAAATGGTTTCAAGATCAATGAGTGTGACAAATGTGCTTACATTAAGAATACTCCAAATCAAATAGTCATTGTTTGTTTATATGTGGATGATATGTTGATAATGAGTAACGATATTGCTAACATAAATGCTACTAAGCGCATGCTTACTAGTAAATTTGATATGAAAGACTTAGGAGTTGCAGATTTAATTTTGGGAATCAAGATCCTACAGACTCCTCAAGGTCTAGTTTTGTCTCAATCTCATTATATTAAAATGGTTCTTGAAAAGTTCAAATATTTGGAATTTAAAGAAGCAAGAACGCCAATTAATTTAAACCATATTCTTGCAAAGAATAAAGGTGAAAGCAAATCTCAATTGGAATATGCTCGACTGTTGGGAAGTTTGATGTACATTATGAATTGTACACGACCTGATATAGCTTGTGCAATAAGCAAGCTTAGTCGATACACAAGTAATCCCAACCAAGCTCATTGGATAGCAATGAAACGAGTCTTGGGATATTTGAAATATACTCAAGACTATGCAGTGCATTACAATAATTATCCCGCAGTTATTGAGGGATATAGTGATGCAAATTGGTGTCGACGCCCCCTTTTTCACGCGAAATCGGGTTTACGACATTTGGGAAGACAACTCTATTCCCGTTTGGGAATTGGGTTTTCGGAATTGAAGAGTCGCCACCTAATGATTGAGTGTTAGGACACTAAGAAGGGTTTTTGAGTTGGAAAACCAGAGTTCGGGTAAGGGCTAGAAATTATCTCAAGGGGAAGGTGTTAGGCACCCCTCAAGATCCACTAGTTACGTTCCCGGCCATGCTATGTTGTGACTTTAATGCAACTAGATACACAAAGGATTTTACACATAAGGGCTGCAAATAAATACGTGACAAGTATGTGGGGATCAAGGTCTAGATGATCTAAACGCAGAAAATTAATCAATATATTGAATAAACAAAGAAGAAAACTTGGAAGAAAAGGCATAATGCAGTAAAATTAAGGAGGGTTTTGAGTAGTGGAAAAGACAGGATTTTATTGATATTAAACAAAGTTGTATAAGAAAAGGGGTCCTAGGTTTATAAATCACATGGATCATCCACACAACACCGGTAGTCAATTGTACGCGTAGTGTTATCGTGTGAACATCATCTCCATGTGAACCCTTCCCACCCCGTTAAGGTATTAAGCGCGAAATAGTCTCGTTTACTTATTGCATGCTATTACCCATCCCACCTATCAGTCCTGGAGGTTTTTAGGACTACTAATCCTAAAGGGAAGAAGCTTGGCTTTTCAGAGGTTTAAAAAGGTTAAAAATACTAAGGCGTCAAACAAAACAGATGAAAGCAGTTATGGGAGCACAAAAACAATTAAGGCTCAGATAAACCTCCTTTAATCACAAAAAAATCATGTAGTTTAGCATATCTTACATGTACTGATTAGGTCGAAATTATGCTTAACGTTAGGCAGGCTGGTTCATTACATATTTTATGGCAAGAAGTTCGCATTAGGCTCGCCTGGCTGCAACTTATCGAAGACCAGTGCAATTAATTAACTACATACTTGTTTGCCTACGTGATGGCCTATAGGCATGGCATCTACTGGTTTCTAGAATAAAGAAACAAACTGATTAAAAAAGTTGCCAGTTTTAACAGAATGATGCGAGTTCTGTAATTAGTGCTAATCTTAAAACGAGTGATTCAGATTTGATTGATAATTCCTATAGGCATGCTTTCAAGCGTCGTTAATTTAAACACTTTTTATAGGCGTAGCGAAAGCGTAGAAATACAATAAGCATGGTATGTAAGTACTGTTAGTTTTTAATCCTATAAATAAGTTTGCCTAGTGAACAATGTATGCATAGAGTCTGGATTTCTGGTTACTTATAGGCGTGGTATCCATATGGAGATGCAAAATTCCTATAGACATGGTATCTATATAAATGCATAAACCTATAGACATGATATCTATGTGGATGCATAAACCTATAGACATGGTATCTACGTGGATGCATAAACCTAGAGACATGGTATCTACGTGGATGCGTAAATGTGCAAAGCTGTAGGCAAGATACATGAGTACAGAAATGTGGTAATTCCCTATGAGCATGATATCTACCCCTTTGCATGTATGGTTACCCTTCCCTTTTCACTAATCACCCCAGAGGTTATTACAAAATTTTATTACAGACCAAGATGAATCAAAAACTGGAAATAAAATTACAATCAGAACTCTTAAGCTGCATCCAAAGAGCCTCATTCAAACCCAAGGTCTAACAATATGATATGAGCCAACTGCCAGGATCAGGTTCCAAAGCCTTTCTCTTATCTGGGATGTGTCAAAGTTCCAAGGAATTTCAAGAACTCCAGGAAATGCTCATACCCATATATCAGAACTGAATGAAAGTGCAGTGTGGAAGGGCCAGCCCTCCAATGTCCAAGTTCAGAGGGAGCTCAAGGTCCCAAGGCAAGGCTCATTGGAGGGGGCAGAACTTAGAGTCTAGGAACAAGTGTATGTGCAGTAGAGGGATATAAGGGATGCCAAGGCAAGCTGGTGGTCATGCCCAGCAACATAAAATGCTGGCACACCCCTGACCAGCCCACTAGCCAAATATTGGAGAGTTAGGACCTATTGAAGGTCAGGTTCAACTTTGGACAGCAATTTGGATGCTGCCGGGCCAAACCTTAACTCAAACACACATAAGGGAATAGGGATGGGAAACTGAAAGAGCTTAGGACCCAAAGGGTCCACTTTACATCCATGGACAATAACTTTGTATATTGCCATGTTTTCTAAACTATAGCTCAACACATAGGGGGACATGGGGAATGGGATTCATTGCAAGACATAAGCAAGATATAAGCACATTACACAATTAAATTCTACAGGCAGTAAACTAAGCATGGACAGGAGAATTGGTAAGTAAACACATTAGAGTTGATGCTGGAATTAAAACTAGGACATTCCAGTTTCAGAATGAGACAAGCAAAAGAAAGCAGAAGTCTTCAAGCAAAGCCACAATCAGAGAAAAACACTTTATGCTTGTGAGTTTAGAGAACTCGAGTGTTTGTGAAAATTCTAAGTGTATTTGAGAGTATTCAGTGAAAGTGATCAAAATTGATCGTGTCTTTGAAAGTGTAGAAGGGCATCCCCTTTTATAGTGTAGAGAAACAAGTAAGAAAGGTAAGAAAACCTTTTAAAAATCAGTCACAAATATTCTCCCTTCAGTCAAGGGATTTAATTTCAAACGGGAGAATGTAATTAAGGAAAGGGAATTTCAGTAAAATCTTTCACAGCAGCATAAGAGGGGAAAATAGATAAGGTTTATTTAAGGAAAGAATTCAACGGTACTTGATTTGTAGAGAAAAGGAAAGGGAATCAATCAGACAACTAATAAAAATCAAAGTAAACAGGTTTAATTCGAATGGACCCAGTCAGGAATAGGTAGAGGAGGGCTCAAACAAAGAAAATCAGTGGCAATCAGTCGAGACCCCATCAAAGGAGTCCAAGATAAATCAAGTAGCTGTCAAAACCTTTTTGAAAGAAGAGTTCTTATATATAAAACTCACAATCATGTGAATCAAGAAGAGAAAGTCAAATTATTTAGAACAGAGTTCAATCGAGGAGAAGTTCAGAATCATAAGCAAAGAGATACATGTTCAATTTGCAGACTCCTAGTGAGTCTAAGAGTTCAGGGTTCCCAAGTGGAGCCTTAACTCGAACACAAAAATCCACATCGTCAAAGGAAACCCCAAAACCCTAGGGTTTCAAAATTGAATCAGACATGAAGTGGGAAAGCAGGTTGTTTGTTTTTCAGAGCCTCAACAAAACAGTCATGACAGCATGCTTGAACAACAAAGGAAAGAAAAAATCATGAAGAACATATTCGAGAAACTCAGAACATAAACAAGTTCAGAAAGAAAGAGACAGTGCAAACTTGAACACAAGCAGATGAAGCATGTAGGAACATGAGCATAGTCAAAAATAACTTTAACGGTAGGCACATATAGAAGAAGAGTAATGAAAACATAGCAGAAATTAACAGGAGAAAAGTAAAGGGTAAAAGACCATATATGCATAAAAATAAAGGAAATCATACGAGCAAGGTATAAACAAACACACATAAAGCAAAGAAGAAAAGGATCAGAAAGATTTTTTCAAAAATCCTTGCAGAAACCCTAAAAATCGGAGAGAAATGATTTTGACAAAAACTTTTGGGGAAACACTCAAAATGTCAAGAAAAGCATATACATAGTACAGATCTAAACAAATAATGGTGAAAGAACCTCGAATGGCTTAGGGTTTCATAGAAACCCTAGAAACGAGAAAGGCTCGGAAGAACAAGATCAGATCTTGAGTCGAAACGGTCAGGAATCAAGCTTCAAGTGCTTGAACATGCCGGAGCGTGGCCGGAGAACCCTAGATCTACAGATCTGAGACAAATCTGAGAGAGGACCATCAAGGTCAAGCTTCCAAACTTCGAGTAGCTCAGGCTTAAGGGTGAGAGAGGGTGAGTACAAGCCATTTATGGCAGGAGATGCCATGGATTCCAGTGGAAACGAGGTGAGATAAGGTGGGAGGTGATTAGGGTTTCGGAGAGGCTAGAGAGGGTTTGAGGGAGACGAAGGGAGTTAGAGGCGGCGTCTCTATGCAAATGAGGTAGGGTTAGAGGGGTTAGGTGATTAAAAAAGGAAAGGAAGGATATCAGTCGTTGATCAAAATGATCAACGGCTTGGATTTTAAAAGAAAACCGGGCGGGTTTGAGAACGGGTCGTGGGTTGGGTATTTTAGGAATTGGGTCGTTTAATTTGGGGGCTGAATTGGGCCAGATTAAGGCTACAATTGAAAGGGGGAAGGGCTGTTATTGAAATAGAAATAGGCTAAGTGTTAAATAGCCAATTTTCCCCTTTTTTTTTATAAAAAATAATAATAATGATTTCAAAAGCAAATTAAAAATACTGGGCCAACAAATACTATATAAATATTAATTTAAAAATACTGGAAATAATTTTTGTAGTTATAAAATGCTATTAACCGTAAAATAGGCTATAATTGCAATTACACGCAATTTAGCTTTAAAAATACCAAATAAATTTGTAAAAACGTACAAAAATCACCTTAATTAGATTCTGGTGTAAATATGAGAATGAAATAAGTTATTCACCAAAATGATAATTTGGGGAATAATTATTGGATTTTGTGGTATTAAAATAGGCAATAAATTGGTTTGAAAATCATTTAAATTTTGGAAAAAGTACCAAAACTTGGGTATGCTCATATATGCATATATATGTTATTTTGAAAGTATTTTGAGTATTAAAATATCTAGGGAAAAATTGGGTATCAACAGTTGCCCTCTTTACCCGGGAAGGATGAAAGAGTTATCGGGTAAAGATAGGATGGCCAATTTTAACCGAAAGAGGTGATTTGCAAAGAATTTCGACCGAGCTCTGGCTCTTGAGCTGCCTACATATCCCTGGTTTTACAGGAATCAGGCCATATGTAGTTCGGGGTCCATTGGCGGAATATGCCAATAGAGTTTCGAAAAGGACGGACGCGATGTTTAGGTTGTAGCTAAAATCTGATAGGCTGCGGGAACTGGAGCGGGATCGCTCTTGTTGAGATGGTTGTTGCTAGCCGGCGAACCTGCAAGTGAGCAATACAACGTATAATGTGCGTAAATTTAAATGTGATGCAAGTTCCCTTTGGACCATGAATGTTGTCTTTGGACGGTTGTCGACGTCCTCAGACCATGATGTCCTGGGCCATGAAGCGCATAATAAGGGATTCACAGGCCATGAAATGATGTTCTTGGGCTATGATGATGGTGCCTCCGAACCATGATGCCTTTGAATAATGGTGTGTAGAATATAAAGCGGGGTCCTTGGGCCATGGCATGGCGTTCTCGGGCTATGAAAATGGTGCCTCCAAACAATGACGCCTTTGGACAGTTTGGCGATATTTCAGCCCATGAAATGCAGGATTTGGCGATATTTCAGCCCATGAAATGCAGGATTTGGCGACATTTCAGCCCATGAAATACAGGATTTGGCGATATTTCAGCCGATGTGAAGAAGAAATGTAATGGCGATATTTCAGCCGACAGAAATTTAAATAGAGCTGGCGATGTTTCAGCTGACGTAAAGAAGAAATGTAAATGGCGATATTTTAGCCGATGTAAGGCATAAATATAAATTGCGCTATTTCAGCCAACAAGGATCAAAATAAAGTTGGCGATATTTCACCCGATAATGATTAAATATAAACTGACGATCTTTCAGCCGATGATGATTAAATATAAACTGGCGATCTTTCAGCCAATATAGAGATTTAAATGCAGTTGGCGATATTTCAGCCATGCAAAGATTTGAATAAAGTTGGCGATATTTCAGCCATGCAGAGATTTAAATAAAGTCGGCGATATTTCAGCCATGCAGGATTTAAATAAAATTGGCGATATTTCAGCCGTGCAGGGTTTAAATAAAATTGGCGATATTTCAGCCGACAGGATTTAAATAAAATTGGCGATATTTCAGCCGACAGATGGAGACAATGCTTAGTCTCGGAAGGCAGAAAAGTAGCCTTATGCAATGCAGGAAAATGCAGATGGAGGTAGAGCTTAACCTCGGAAGGCAGAAAGGTAGCCTTATGCAATGCAGAGAATGCAGATGGAGACAGTGCTTAGTCTCGAAAGGCAGAAAAGTAGCCTTATGCAATGCAAGAATGCTGATGGAGAGAATGCTTAGTCTCGAAAGGCAGAAAAGTAGCCTTATGCAGTGCAAGAAAATGCAGATGGAGGTGAGCTTAACCTCGGAAGGCAGAAAGGTAGCCTTATGCAATGCAGAGAATGCAGATGGAGACCATGCTTAGTCTCGAAAGGCAGAAAAGTAGCCTTATGCAATGCAAGAATGCAGGTGGAGACAATGCTTAGTCTCGAAAGGCAGAAAAGTAGCCTTATGCAGTGTGCGAGAATAGAGGTGAAGAGTGACAAAATTTCTTAGCT
>NW_017673953.1:21255-22130 GCF_001879085.1 Nicotiana attenuata
CATTCAAAGAAAGATTGTGAGTTTTGTCAAGGAGGAAGGTTAGTTCGTCTTCCTGTGGACTGCGCTCGTCCTACTCGGCTCTTGCTTTCATTGGGGTAGCGTTGCTGACAAAGCTGTTCTGATAGTATTTATGCATGATTTAGCAAAATAATAAAATATGATGTAAATACGTAATAGATAAAAAGATTTTTAGATGAACCGACGACTGCGACACGGTTCAAGATATCGCAACCTCTTTTGCTCCGGAATTTTGAGGGTCCTCCTCAAAATTCTGCCCCAGTTTACTGAGCTGGTGCTTCTGACGGTTGCGCATGATGATTGGCGGAGATCAACTTCGGAATTTTGAGGGTCCTCCTCAAAATTATGCCCCATTTTCCAGTATCGGGGAAAAATGGAAATTTTATTGAATTGTGACCGAACCCATAGGGCTGCCTACGTATCCCCTCTTAAACGCAAATCAGGTCAGGCGTAGTTCAAATTACATCATACAGAAATCGTAACTGATTACACATAGTATCGTTTCACTGCATCTGAATTGATTGGCTTCGGCCAGACCTCTCCGTCCATCTCTGCAAGAATAAGGGCTCCTCCGGTTAGAACCCGGTGAACCATGTACGGACCTTGCCAGTTGGGAGAGAATTTCCCTTGGCTTCATCTTGATGCGGAAAAATCTTTTTCAGTACTAACTGCCCTGGCGCAAACTGTCTTGGTCTGACTCTCTTGTTGAAAGCTCTGGTCATTCTATTCTGATAAAGCTGACCATGGCAAACTGCATTCAGTCTTTTTCCGTCTATAAGGGCTAATTGCTCGTAGCGACATTTTACCCATTCTGCATCTTCAAGTTCTGCTTCCTGCATAATTCTCAGGGAGGGAAT